>NC_072831.1:27504091-27621591 GCF_027744805.1 Dunckerocampus dactyliophorus | reverse complement strand
CGCGCACACGTGCCTGGAAATGGTGTTTGACGTAGCTGCTGTCATAATGGCCACGGACTTTTGCTTTCTCTTTTCCTCAATGGCAGGGGTGTCCAAACTTTTTCCAGCGAGAGCCACTTTGATATTTCGTAAAGCAGCACATTTCGATATGCTAACAGGCTACGTAGACGCAGCTCAGGAAAAAACTGCATTTCACCTTTGTAATATACGTGAAATGCTACTAAAAATAATGTTTTTTTTCCGATAAAAATACAAGTTTGTTCTTGTAAAATTGGGACTTTTGTTCTTCATTTGATTATGACTGATATTTTGACTTTATTCCCGTAAAATTACAGCTGTTTTTTTCCATTTCTGCTGATTTTTTAAATTTATTTTCTAACTATTGTAACTTTATATCTTTTAAAACAATAATGCATTTGTTCTTTATTTCAACATTGTTACTAAAATGATATTTTTCGTCATTTTTTATTCTCAGAAAATTGCAATTTTGTTCTCATTAGAAAACTAATTTTTTCCTTGAATATTTTGACTTTACTCTGGTAGAATTTCTGCTATTGATTTTTTTTGTATAGTTTTACAAATATTTCAACTTCTTTTCTTCTCCTGATATTTTGACTTTATTCCCATGTTATAAATTTTACCCCTCTTCCAAAAATAACAACTTTATTCATTGTTTTTGACTAATATTTCAACCTCATGCTACTAAAATGACATTTTTCCTCATACTATTACTTTATTGCCGTGAAATGATGGCTTTTTTTTCCCTTTGATCGATTTTCCCATTTTTGCTGCCGTTGTTGTTTGTTTTTTTAAAGTTTCCTTGTTAAATTACATTTGTAGACTGTGCGGCGGGCCGATAAAATCACAGCCGAGGGCCGCAAATGGCCCCCGGGCCGCACTTTGGACATCCCTGCTTGTTAGCCCCTTGGTGGACTCGCGCGGCCTCACGCTCAGGATATCTGGGCTCCAATCGCCAATCTCGTTTGCGTGGGTTTCCTCCGGGTGCTCCGGCTTTCTCCCACAGCCCAAAAACATGCACTTTAGGCTAACTGGAGACTCTGTGGGTGTCCGTGGGTGTGGATGTGAGGGCCTGCTCATACTTGGCTCCTCCTGTGCTGTATTACTGCAATTTCTTTGACTTTTTAGAATATTTCCAGTGTTAGTTGGAGTTGTTCAGGTGATTTATTATTACGTGCAAGGTTGCTGCCGTCATCGATTACGTGCGCTACAGGTGATCACATTAACTAAATGGCACCTTCTATTCTGTTGTATTACAACACTTCAATTTTTCTGGTTTTGTGGAATATTTCCAGTCTTATTTGGAGCCATTGTGATTATTTTGAACAATGTTGCTGCTGTGATCCATTTTCTTGCAAGACGGGTGAACACATTAATGAGATGACGCGTTCTACTCTGTGTTACTGTGCTATTCTGATGTGTTCCCGCAGTTTCTATGACTTTGTGGACTATTTCAAGTCTTATTTTGAGTCGTTCTGGTTATTTTGCGCAGGGTTGCCTCTGTCATTAACTGCTTGCAAGAGGGATGATCGCATTAACTAAATGACACTTTCTATTCTGATGTATCACTGCAACTTCTCTGACTTTGTGGATAATTTCCAGGCTTATTTGGAGCCGTTTTGATTATTTTGAATAAAGTTGCTGCTGTGATTCATTTTCTTGCAAGAAGGGTGAACACATTAACGAGATGACACGTTCTATTCTGTGTTACCGCAATGTTTCTGACTTTGTGGATTATTTCCAGTCTTACTTGGAGGCGTTCTGATTATTTACTTATTTTGTACAAGGTTGCCACTGTCATTAATTACTAGCAGGAGAGGCGGTCGGATTAACTAAATGACACGTTCTATTCTGATGTGTTCCTGCAATTTCTAAGACTTTGTGGACTATATCAAGTCTTATTTTGAGTCGTCCTGGTTATTTTGCGCAGGGTTGCCTCTGTCATTAACTGCATGCAAGACGGATGATCGCATGAACTAAATGACACGTCTTTATTATGCATTCAAATGTAGTCAATGGGTGAGCGAGTATGCCGTGCGTTTTTGACTTTTGGATCATTTTGAGTCATTGTGCCGTTATCATTACAGAATTTGCAGTTATTCTGCTACGTTGTGCGCGTGCATGGAATCGTGCCGGGCCTGGGCGCCATTGAGTGTGCCAACACTAGCCAAACGTTCCGTACTTGAAGTGTTAAGTGAGCCCAGGCACGGTCCGCTCGGACTACAGTGAGTGCGGCCTGGGCAAAAGGAGCGAAAGGAGCTTATCTTAGCATTTTTCTTGGCGTGGAGCAGCCAAAATGGCCCCATGAGGAGAAACGTGAAAGGCGATGCTGCACAAAGATAGGCATAATGCAGCTCGATGATCATGTGACGTTGCATGTTTGTGTGTGTGTGTGTGTGTGTGTGTGTGTGTGTTGTGCACTCAGGCCTAAATCTGTTGATCCTGTTTGGTCGCTCGTGGCCAAATAGCCACGCTCGCTCTCGGCATTCCAATATCCCGATTATCCCGCCAGATACCTCGGCACGACTCTGTCTGCTTAATCACGCTCTTGATCTGTTTGACGGCATTGTGTTTGATGTTGCTTAATGCGCTTCCTTTTGTGGCGCCGCGTGAGTGGCTCGCTCTCTACAGGCAAATTATGTGCATATTTTGCCGCCGCGGAAGGTGACATTTTCCAGCGGCGCTTTAAAAATAAGCGCGCGGAGACGGATGGGTAGCGAAAAAAGATGGAGGAGGAGGTGGAGGAGGCGGAAGCGTCAGTTTGTGCCAAAGCGATCTGCTAATGGAGGTGGGCTGCGCTGCCACAAGATGCATTTGGACCATTAATTCATTCCGGGGGTGCAGTTTTGTGAAGTCAAAGGATGGCTTGGTGGTTTTAGAGGCATGTAGCTCTCATGCGTGTCACCTGCGATTGTGTGTGCGTGCGTGCGTGCGTGTGCGTGTGTGTGTGTGTGAGTGTGAGAGAGAGATGGCTAATTTTAGCTTCATGAAAAAAAGGAGTGGATGGGGGAGGTAGGTGTTGATGAGCAGCAGCCTCGTCGTCACGGAGCTGACTCCCGGAAAAAAAAGCAACCCAAGCAGGAGGATGCGAGGCAGTCAGCCAGACAGATAGATAGACGAGCTGCCATCGATCAGCGCCACAGAAGCCTTCGTTTATTGATCAAACAGCAGCAGGACTGCAGGGGGGGTGGTTTAGGGGTGGGGGGTAGTGAGGGCAATAGAAAATACGTCGTATAAATTAAATGAGACAAGATAAAAAAAAGAGTTTGTTGAGGTAAATAAAATGATAGCTTAGGTGTCAGCAGATGGAGCTGTGCGTGTGTGCGTGTGTGTGTGTGGTAGTTGTCGTCAACATTATGTGCCCACTACCGCCACCTGCAGGACCGGAATGGAACTGTAGCGCCCCTTACGTCATGATGATGGTGAGATTGTGTTACTGCTACTCCTGCTACAAATATTAATAATAAAAATGTGACTAATGAGTCTTTTTTTGTGTCCAGGACTACTGAACAAATTATATTAAAAAAATAATAATTAGTATTGTTGCTGTTCAGCTGTTGTAATAAAAATAATACTAATACTACTAATAATTAGTGGTGATAAAATAATTTATTCAATACAAATAAATAAATCAATAAAAATACCTAAATAAATAAATACAAATTATTTCAGCTTTGAACCACTAAAAATTTGCTTTATAAATGTAATTAGTTAATATAATAATTAGGGATGCTCCGATTCGGGTTTTATACTGCCGATTCCAATACCGATCATCCATGAGTGAAATTGATCGATACCGACCAAGTAGATTAAGTGTACATTTTGTGTGTACGCTACCGGCCCCGCCTCCACCCGCTGAGACAAAGACGGTATGACAAAAGGGCTCACTCCGTTTGCGCCATTGTTCTATGGAACAAACGCGCCAAGGTGCTGAAACCAATGCACAGAGTGAACTCTCTTCCTGCCTGTTTGGAGGCGAGAGATGAGGAAAACAGACACACGGGCACATGGCGATATATTGAGGCCGGCAAAATGATCAAGTTAATTATTTTGTGTTTAATCAACTTATTGAATTAATATCAGCCCAGGCAGTTTTTTGCTGAACGAGAAATCTTTTGCTCTTGCAAGATCTTGTGACACCCCTAAAGATCGCTCTTGTATGACTTGGAGAGCAAATCATATTCACTAATAGTAATAATAAATATTGTATTTCTGTTCATGTAGAGCAAAATATTACTACTGCCACTGCTACTAATAATAGTAATTATATGATAATAATAATATTTAAAAATAATAATAATAATCACTCTTGTGTGGCTTGAAAAGCTGCAGAGCAAATCAGATTGAATTGTAATAACAAAACAATTATTGTGGTTATTAATGTAAACTACTACTACAAATAAACACCTAAAATACAGCTGTAATAGCAGCAAAAATATCAATTGAAGGATTCTACACACTTAGAATAACATAACACTCGTTGAGAGTGCTTATGATTACACTTTGTGTGTGTGTGTGTGTGTGTGTGTGTTGCATTGTTTATGCGGGGGTTCCAACTTGCTTTAAAGTCTCATGATAGGCGTCTCCTTCAGCCGTGATCACGAGATGCTCTCTAAACTGGGACTGTAATGAAACGCTAGATTGACATCGGTACTCCACGGAACAAGTGAATTTCTGTCGCGGCCGCCGCCCGCCTGAGCTCCCTATTGATGGAGTGCCGCCTCTAATTGCATGGCCGGCGCTCTGGATAATATCAGTGGAGGGCTTGAGAATAAATGGAGTTTCTGGGGTGGGAGTCTGGTGGGTTCACCATGGATCTATATGTGTGTTACATCACAGTCACTGGCCGACACAACCAGCTTTGTTTCATTTTCTGCTACAGTCGTATGCCTGCTGCCTGCTCGTGTCGAATGTGCTTTAAGATGTCAACACGCAACACAATCTGTTCCTGGACGAGAACTTCCACTTTGGTCATCGACGGATTACATTTTTTCCATGGAAAATTATGGAAATAGTGCAAAAAAGAAAAAAGTGTAAAAGCGCTATTAACTCAGCAGTCCACGCCCTCGTATCTGCGGTCTAGGCATGCGCAGCATGATAAGTGGCGCAGCACGGTGACAACTCGCCTCGAAAGCGCGGACTTCAAGTCTGCATTCGAGTCTTTGAATGGTGTAAATCGGTCATATAAAACCAGAGTTGTGATCAATGATATACGTCGTGATTTTGTCATTTGTCATTGACGTTATTTCTCATTCGCATGCAGGAAGGCACCTGCTTTGAAAGCAAAGGTAAACAGGCACCACCTTCCTATTGATGGAACAAAGCTTGTCATCAATTCATTTCCATAAACTCTCCTCATGCGACTTTAGGGGCGTGGCTATCATGAAAAACTGTGTGCAATTCCAAATTATTCGGAAGATACGACGCACCCAAAGATTCTCTGTAAATGTCGTGTTGCAGCAAATTTTTGGCAGTCCACTTTATTCCTGGTAAATGACATATGTTCACGTTAATTCCCATAAACTCTCCTTACGTGACTTTAAATGCATATTTTCCTCAAAGAAGTGGCTGAAATTAGGAATTGTTCGGAAAGGAGGAAGATTCTCTGTGAATGTCATATACCAACATTTTTTGGTAGTCCACTTCATTCCTGGTAAATTACCATATATTCACGTTAATTCCTCTTCATTTCTACTTATGCGACTTCAGAGGCATTTTTTTCACAAAAATTGCGTGAAAGTAGAAAGTGTTCGGAAAGGAGGAAGGGTCTCGGTAAATGTCACATCCCAACATTTTTTTCGTAGTCCATTTTATTCCTGGTAAATTCCCCTATATTTACGTTAAATCCCATAACTTCTTATGGGACGTTAGGGCATGTTTTTCATGAAAACATGTGTGGGATTCCAAATTTTTCGGCAGAGACGACACACCCAAGGAGTCTCTGTAAACGTCGTATACCAACAGTTTTATCAGTCCACTTTATTCCTGGTAAATTACAATACACCAAGTTAATTACCATCAAATCTCCTTGTGTGACTTTAGAGACATGTCTTTCATGAAAAATTGTTTTGGATTCCAAATTGCACCTAAAGCCTCTCTGTAAATGCCGTATACCAAACAAGTTTTGGGTAGTCCACTATATTTCTGGTAAATTACCATAAATTCATGTTAATTCCCCTTAATTTCTCCCTATGCGACTTTAGAGGCATATTTTCCATAAGTATTTGGGTGAAATTAGGAATTGTTCAGAAAGGAGGAATATTCTCTGTCACTGTCATATACCAAAAACGTTTTTGGTTGTCCATTTTATTCCTGGTAAATTCCCGTATTTTCACGTTAATTCCCATGAATTCTCATGCGACTGCGTAGGCATGTTTTTCACAAAATATTGTGTGGGATTCCAAAATGTTCAGAAAAGACCACAAGAAGACCTTCTGTAAATGTCACATACCAACAATTTTTGGTGGTCCTTTTTATTCCTGGTAAATTCCCGTATATACATGTTAATTTCCCTGAATTCTCCGTATATCTCCTTATATCCTTAAAAACTTGGTGAAATTCTGAATTGTTCACAAATTAGAGTGCACGTGAAGACTCTCTGTAAATGTCACAAACCAACACTTTTTTGGTAATCCATTTTATCCTGGTAAATTTCCATCTATTTATGTTAATTCCCATAAATTATTTTATGCGACTTTAGAGGCAAATTGTGTGGGAATCCCAATTGTTTGCACATAAAGACCATCCGTAAATGTTACACACCGCCATTTTTTGGTCGTTCACTTTATTCCTGGTAAGTTACAATACATCTCATGTAATTCCGGGAAATTCTTTGCAACTTTAGAGGCCCATTTTTATGAAAATTTGGCTGAAATTAGGAAGTGTTCCGAAATTAGGGTTCACATGATGACTCTTTTTAAATATTGCATGCGAACATTTTTTGGTGGTGCGCTCTGTTCCTGGTAAATTGCTGTATATTCACATTCATTCCCCTGAATTCTCATTTTGAGACTTCAGAAGCTTATTTTCATGAAAAATGGTGTGAGGTTGGGAAGTGTTTGGAAAATACCCTTTATTCCTGGTAAATTCCTGGTGTTTTGCCAGCCTATTCCTTACCCGCTCTCCTCCCTGCCTCCACAGGGGCGTGACTGAAGGGGGTCCAGAATGCCGGAGCAGAGCAACGACTACCGGGTGGTGGTGTTCGGAGCAGGAGGAGTTGGGAAGAGCTCCCTGGTGTTGCGCTTCGTCAAGGGGACCTTCAGGGACACGTACATTCCCACCGTGGAGGACACGTACCGCCAGGTGATCAGCTGCGACAAGAGCGTGTGCACGCTGCAGATCACCGACACCACCGGGAGCCACCAGTTCCCCGCCATGCAACGCTTGTCCATCTCCAAAGGCCACGCCTTCATCCTGGTCTACTCCATCACGAGCAAGCAGTCCCTGGAGGAGCTGAAGCCCATCTACCAACAGGTGTGTGTGTGTGTGTGTGTGTGTGTGTGTGCGTGTATTCACAGCAACAACATAGTAACCAGTATACAAGCTTGTGGGTTGCCAGGTTTGCCCTTTCCTATTTTATTGGATCACCTGAGATTTTGCAAGCGTGCAAGTGGCTGACGAGTGAAAAAACATTCAGTAGGAATTGGACTAAATTGCTAAATAAAAACAGTTATTCACAACAAGTATTAAATATTTTTAATACTTAACGAATTGTTAAATGAAATATTATTAAATAAATATATTTTTAAAATTTAAAAATAATTTATAAAATAATAATACAAATACTTCAATTGACTATTTTTTGAATGAGTACTATAGATACTGTAAATAGTTAATTTATTGCCAAATTACTCAGCTAAATAATTTATTTAAATTAAACAGCAATTTAAAAAAGGAAAAAGTAATCAAAGTTATTCAAAACATGTATTTTTAATACTTAATTAATTGTTAAATTAAATAGTATTAAATAAATGATTAATGCATTTTTTAAATAATAATAAAAAATCCTTCAATTGACCATTTTTTGAATAATCACTGTAGATATTGTAATTAGTTCATTTATTGCCACATTAAACAGCTAAATATTTTATTACATTTCTGAATTAAATATTCCAAAATAAATCATAAAATACATTTTATGCAAGCAACGTGAAACCACAACAGCAGCAATAACTACTGTCTAGGTACACAGTGACTTCCTGTTCAGTGCAAAGTAAGCTTCAAAATCAATGCATGGCGGTATTAACCTAGATTCTACCACAGGTCTACTAACACTGTTCTTTCCGCCCCCCTGAACTGCCTCCAAGGTCCTGGCCATCAAGGGCAACGTAGAGGCCATCCCCATCATGCTGGTGGGCAACAAGAGTGATGAGACCCAGCGCGAGGTGGAGACCAAGGATGGCGAGGCCCAGGCCAACCAGTGGAAGTGCGCCTTCATGGAGACGTCGGCCAAGACCAACCACAACGTCACCGAGCTCTTCCAGGAGCTCCTCAACCTGGACAAGAAGCGCAACATGAGCCTCAACATCGACGGCAAGCGCTCAGGGAAGCAGTCGCGCGCCGAGAGACTGAAGGGCAAGTGCAGCGTCATGTAAATGGCGGGCTGGACGAGGGCAAGAGGAAGAAGGAAGCGAGAGAGGAAGACTGAACAGGAATCCCATCATTCACATCCTTCCCAAGCATGACTCAGCGGCGGACAGGAGGCTGGTCGCCATGGTGATGAAAGGCTAGGATCTCGGATGCAAGCAGGAAGGGGGGGGAAAAAAAAGACCACAGACTCAACTCGTTCTCCTCCTCGGCGTTCCTTTTGGAAAACAGAGGGAACCTCCCTCGTCCTGACCGCACCTCTTTTATCATAACACACGTGGAAGACATTTATACAAAGTGTCAAAGAGCTCCTTTGTCCTCTGAGGTTTGAGAGCATGAACGCCACACGGCATCGCAAAGGCAACTCCCGAGGATGTAAATAAACCACAACTCATCCCCTCTCATCTCACCTCCACCGGATTCCCACAACAAAAAAACAAGCGCCCCAGCCTCAATGTCATACGACAAACAACAAAGATCCTCTCCGCCACACATTCATCAATCGCCACCAAAAGTGGTAACGCACGCACACACACAGACACACACACACACACACCATGACGCAGCAATCCTTTTAAAGACTCTATGAAAGCCACATTTTTTGGGGGGGAGGGGAGCTCCGGCCTTGCTTGCTTGCTTGTTTGTTTGAGAGGATGATCCACTCTTCTGATTATTATTGCCAAGCCGGTGAGACTCAAACGATGTGGATTTCTGGTTGTGAGGTTCAAGAATGTCCGTTTTTTTGGAAGTTTATTTTGTTGGATTGCCTTGTTTTTGATGCTTTTTGGGTTTATGTAAAGCAGGGGTGTCCAAACCTTTCCCATACAAGTGGGGTGGGGGTCAGCGTCGGTCAATATACAGGTGCATGTTGTATACAGTGTTTCACATAGGACTGCAATGTTGATGTGGGGGGCGAGGGGGTGATGACCTAATTTTTATGAAAGTGAGCAAAAGACATGAAAAGCAAAACAAATACAAATGAACTTTCGTCCCTCATTTCTTTTTGTGTTTTTTTTTTTAAGCCACAAGCAAGCTGGAGCCGCTTGTGAGTGCTTTTAATTGTGCAGGAGGGGGGCACCCGCTGCTTGTTGAGAAACACGATACATGCTTTCATGTTAATAGTCTCCAAAGGTCTCCAAGAAGACCAGAATACTCGCGACTAACACTCATCCCTCCTGCTACGTTTTCTTATTCTCCGGCAGACCAGGTGTGTTCAGTCCCATTAGGTGTTTATGTGCGGGGAAATAAATGAATGTTCAAGCTTCCAACTAATAAAACCCTCTAATTCAGTATCTCATAAAATGTGAACGGTCAAAAAGTTGACAATTGCAAACTACTGGTGTCTCAAATCAGCAAACAATCTGCAAAACCTTTAAGCCTTTAATTGCTCTCTTAGTCTGAATTGTAATCACTTATATTCTCATTTATAGACATGCACCTGTATGCTAAAAAAAAAACACTGACAACTTTGCATTTGTGTTATAGGTGACATAGCAAATTAGAATAATATCAAATGAGCTGCGGGCTGGAAGGGCCACGCTTTGGACACCCCTGCTGTAAAATCAAAACACACTCTGAAAAAGCACACAAGAGTATAACAAAAAAAAAAGAGATGGATGTATTTATTTGTGCAACCTGATTCTATACTGTTTCTTTTTGTTTTGTTGGTTCCCCTCTCACACTCATCCCAGCATCACACACACACACACACACACACACACAGCATGCACTCGAATGACCCACGTCCACACGCCCTCACATTGCACTTTATTACATAAACACACACTCGTATTGAAACGTCACTACCCTCCATTCACCACTTTTTCGCACAGGATTCTGCACGCTGTTCTCACACAAGGGCAGCCCAAAGCACAATACTTTTTTACCGATTTGTACCTTTCTTTTTCCTGGTTTTCCCCGCTTCTTCAGTCACCAATCCTGAGGAACAATCACCGTCATAGGCCTCCCACCCGCCACGTGGCACAATGAGGTTGTTTTCTGCTGAGCAACAGGGTATACATACTGTCAAAGAGAGAGCGGACGGATGGGCTTGCAGGATCATCACACACACACACACACACACACAAACACACACACAAAAACAAACCACCAGAAAAATAAAAGCACAGCTGTTTGTTTTTTCTTAAACGTGTGCAGCAGAATCAACAACGAGGCACTTTAGGGTGACATTTTACTTGAAGACGAGCTTATGAATCATCCCGCATTGTTATTCATGCCACCCCCCAACGCTGTTGTGTGTGTAGTTATTGTAAATAATCGTAACGCCACGGGACGAGAGCTTCAAATAAGACGTTACCCGTGTAAAACTAGAGCAGTAGTAGGAGGTTTGATGTTGCAATGTACTGTAATATATATACATATATATTATATATCCTGCTTCAATATAATTGTATTGGCCATGTCCACATCTGACCAATCATACTAGCATAAAATGTGAGTTTTGGGTTCCTTTTTTTTCAAAGTGTTGTAGTTTTTTGCACTATAACATGAGGTCCTGTTTAAAGTCCAAAAATATAATAATAATAATAATAATAATAAACGTTGTACCCTTTACCTGTTAGATACCAGGGATGCTCAGATGTACTATGTTCTCCTTTTTTGTTTTCTTCCTGATTAATATATGAAAAGCAAGAAAGGAAGCACTGGGTCATTTAGAGGCAGTTTTCACGAGCGCTGTGTCGGATATGCGATGAAAAGCAAGGCATTGAGTAAAAAAAAACTGTAGTGTAGTTGCTCATGAGTCTCCTTTTAAAGTAATTATCAAAATCAGATAATTCACAAAATAAATATTACTATGAAATTGTGTGGTGACAGTTGTTCCGTGTCATTAAAAAGATTAAACAATCATTATTAAGTAAGGCTAATGAACTAGCGATCTCCAGCGCAGTGGCACGAGCCATTGTTTTGTGTGTTCTGTGCACGCGCACGTGCCTCAAGCAGCAGCGCCGATGAGGCTGGAGTTAGCGAGCCGACAGTCTGACAACCAACGACAAACCATGCCTCAGTTTCTCCTCGAATGTCTAACAAATCGCTCGTTGGAGATGATGGCGGTGAGTTTTGTTTCTTCTTACCGAGCAAAATGCTGACTCGTGAGGGGTTCCATTATTGAAATGTGCCCGTGTTAGCTGTATATGCTATTTCCGGTTGCCTCTTGTTAGATGGTAGATGGCGCCAGACAGATTGCGTGCTGCCACTACGAAACACTTAGCCGGAACGCAATCGATTCAACTATGTGCAGAACGCGTCTACATCCGGTCCGCCTATTTTTCGGCAGTTACATGTGAGGCATGTGTAATCTACGCCATCCGTCTAGTGATGGAAATTCCAGCTCTTTTTAGGGAGTCGGTTCTTTTGGCTCCTTTCACTAAAAAGAGCAGACTCTTTCGGCTCCCAAGTGGCTCCTCTGATTTTTTTGTTGTCTTAAATTAATTTATTACCAAATTTTGTGTATTGTGTAAAAAGAGCTGCTAATGTAAAACATACATCATATCAAATGTTTATTATTTAAATGGATTTACTTAAATCATCAACAAACAGCTACAAAAAATGTATAATAATATATTATGAAATACAACACCCGTCTCTATAGACAAGGTAAAATCTCTGCATGCAAATTCTAACTATTTACAATCAAACAGCACAACATCAACAAAACACCAATCTTTACTGAAGGTTGCCATTCAAACGCTGCTCCTCTGTGTGCTGTGTGTGTTTAACCGCCGCATGGCGTCACACTTTAACAGAAAAAAAGACGAGGAAAAAACGAATTGTCCCTCGATTGGCTCCCGACGATGCGAGCCCCGGCTCCTGTCGTTCATTTCAAAGAGTCGGCTCTTCAAGCCGATTGTTCACGACCGACACATCTCTACATGTCTATCTCTTTGAAGGCAGCAAGCAATATACACCCCCCACTCCCAAAAATGTTATTAAGATGGATAGAAATTTGGGAAATTACAACATAATAATTTTTTTCGCCACTGAAAAACACAAAAGCATTTGTTCTGAAGATATGTTTGGATGGATGGTATATTTCTCCATCCATCCATCCATCCATTTTCTATGCCGCTTCTCCTGTTTAGGGTGGCGGGGGTATGCTGGAGCCTATCTCAGCTGACTTCGGGCGAGAGGCGGGGTACACCCTGGACTGGTCGCCAGCCAATCTTAGGGCACATGTAGACAAACAACCATTCACACTCA
The DNA here is from genome assembly GCF_027744805.1 of Dunckerocampus dactyliophorus. Taxonomy (NCBI): domain Eukaryota; kingdom Metazoa; phylum Chordata; class Actinopteri; order Syngnathiformes; family Syngnathidae; genus Dunckerocampus; species Dunckerocampus dactyliophorus. The sequence continues at coordinate 27,608,769 of NC_072831.1, read as the reverse complement.
CATTCATACCTATGGACAATTTAGAGTCACCAATTATTTTCTCCGTTGAGAAGAAAACCTCTAGCTTAATCCTTTAGATGAATCCATCTTTGCACTGTTTATGGCTGTTTATGCTGAAGTATCACTGCATTTTATGTGTTTTATTGTATTTATTTACATATGTTATACGTCTTAAAAATGTGCTAAAGGAGGAAGTGGCGTAGTCCTCGCACATGCGCAGAAGCGATTGCGTTCCGGGTGCGTATTGCGTAGTGACACGCGCCATATTACGTGTTTGTTCTTGTCCGAAAGTGATGGCTTAGCAACAGTAGCAGCATGAGACGGCGTTTTAAGTGGAAGAGACAGGATGGTGTGGAAAAACAAGCAGAGGGAGCTATGACTATACAAAGTGTGGAAATATGTAGAATAGCCTACACTCGCCTGCATGTGCGGGAAGTGTTTGTGTGCAGGACGTGCGTGCAGTGGCGTTTTTTCTATGGATACATAGCAGGGCAGCTACACTACTGTCTCTTACTGTTTATCTTTCAATTACAATACACAGGAAACAACAGTAACCAAATAGTCCTTTAAAATCCATAATCAAGATACATTTGATGACGAAATTATTTTATTGATGAACCTTTTTTTTCCATGACAAAATCGAGACCGTGACGAGCTAAAGAAAGGGGTTACTACATTATAGCAATGAAATGCGATTTGTTTATGATGTGTTATATAAAACCGTGTGAAAGACAGTAACATCAAAAAGCACAAAATGAATACAGACCCGCCATCCACCAGTACGAGCCTGGAGTTGGTTTTACGTCGCTGTTTAATGTGTGTGGTAAAAGGCAGTGTGCTAGAATGAATTAACTTGAGGTTGTGCGCCAACAAATGTGCCAGTTAGCACTCAATAGCATCATTAAATCATACCTTACCAAATATGAGGTGAAAAAAAATACAGTATAGTAGTCTGTCTGTGCCGCGTGGGAGAAACTTGGCACATGTACAACGATGCAACAAACACCATAAACATGCAAAAACTATGGGATTTGTAGCTGTATATTATTTTACAATAAAATAATCTCCTATATTTTCCAAATTGATATGCATTTGCATAAAATTCGATGGAGTTATTGACCAATTCATTTTTTTTAAGTGTTTTTTTTTATCATTGCAACTGAAAGTTTCCTGCAGCCCGGTTCGGTTCCGCCCACGGTCTAGTACCGGGCCCTGATCTATCAGTCATTTAAAATGCATGACATTTCCACCTATTGTGCGGGTGTTATGTTTTTTAAGATATGATGTACCTACCTTTGGTGTTGTATTTACTGTAGACTTTTACAGGTGTACTTTGTATACAGAGAGTAATTGTATCCCCTCATTGTTTTTTTCCTCATCTAATTTCCAGTACTTATTGACATGAATTATATTTTTTATTTTTTTTACTAAAACAGATTTTTAGTTTTCGTCAACTAAAACCTTTTTGGGTTTTTGTTGACCAAATCTGGACTAACACTATCACATATAGAAATGACTAAAATCGATGCTAAAAACAACACTGGCACTGGTGCAGGTAGGGTGCAGTTGCACAGCACTGGGGGCGGTTGGAGTGGGCAGCAGCCACCAACTAGAGACGCCTCGTGAATCTGCCGTGCAGTTCTTCACTGAACCGCTAGGGGTGGCGATTTTCTGAGCAACCGTGACACTTGTCGCCTGCTGTATGTAGCACGACTCTGAGGAAAATGTGATTTGAGATTTTCTTGCTGAGATTTCACAGAAATCACCTTGTTTTAATTATCATTATTATTAGACTCCTCGTTGTCTTGTTCCGCGTTCAAGACATTCTTCGTAGGAGGTCCCGGAAGGACATTTGTCGGGGGACTTTCTTAATAGAACGAGTACAAAGACTGAAAATAGTCAAAAAGATGGCATGCTCACTCACTGAACGGCACATTCTTGCATGTGGTAAAGACAAATCAATAGAAAGGTCCGTTAATGAATGCGATCGCTCCTCCTATGAACTGATGAATGATGACTGAATTGCGAGTTGGCTCCACGAGAAGAACCAGGGCATCAAAGCCAACTTGCAAAATTGTAAAAAGAAAACTTTGTTACGGTGGATTGAGATTCAGATTTTTTTTTTGGGAGTCCTTACTCGTTAGCTTCCTTTATTGCTCATTCGTACTTCTTTACTCGTTAGCTTCCTTTATTGCTCATTCGTACTTCTTTGCGAATATTCTTGATCACTATGACAAGGACAGAGAGAGTCGGCAAGAGCAGGAAGTCATGTCTATGTGGGTTTTTTTGTTTGAAACTTCCTGTTTATCTTTCAGTGACACTATAAAGCAAAACAACAAAAATACGTGTTAGCTAGCTAGTGCCAAATTTGGCTGGGTGCAATATATCTAAAGGTGAAAAAATATAAACGAGTTTTGCTTGTAAGTTTGTGTGGAAGTAAATGGACGAACTGTTGCAAAAAAACAAGACATACGGTAGCCATAAAGGGTCAAAAAGATGTGTGGTCAGAGATCAACAGAACTGCTGACAATTCTTTTGTTTTGCGTGGTCACTTGTTGCTAGGCAGAATTGTCGGGGAGTAAGGATCACGGACAGGAGAGTCGTCAGGAACAGGAAATGATCATTGACACAGAGTAGTTTCACTTTTGAATCTTGAATTTTGTATTAAACATAAAATGCTAGTCGGAAAGAGATGTGGGGCACTGGCCCACTTGCCCCTAATTTGAAAGTGCCACTGCCCTTTGCTCGTCTTATTTTTCTATTTGTTAATATTCACTTCCATGTACATGCACACTCAGCCTCCGACATTTTTTTGTGCATGAGTGTGCGTGTAAGTGTAGGTGTGTGTGTGTGTGTGCTATTGTTGTTGCCTTGTCAATGCTTTCCACTGCATGAGTCACCAACACGCCTACACACACACACACACACACACACACACACACACACACACATCTTCACATTCATCAGTAACATAACCATTCATCCACTGTTCCTCACATTTATCCCTATCTTGTCTTTATTTTTTTTTAACGAATATTTGGTTGCACTTGAAAAAAAGAGCGAAGGCCGACCCGACCCGCTCACATGTAATTGTAGATAGTTGTAAATAGTGTGCAAAGGAGATCAGATGGTTGATGAAGGTGCTACGACCACAAGGAAGCCAGTATCTCCCAAATGTTTTTAGAAGTGAGGAGGCAGGGAAATCTGCAGTGTGTTCTTCCAGAGCGGGATAGGGGCAGTAACACAAAGGGTGGTCGCTTAGAATCCGCAGGAAATGTGGTGTGGTATTCCTTGGTTTTTATTTCTGAGGTTCCATGAAACCATTTCACAATGTTACAGACCCCCCCCCGAGCGACCCGCCCGCCCACCCGCCACATCGAACGCAGCATCACAGGACTGCGAGGATGCGGTTGCCGGGGCGATGAGCGGATGTGTAAAATGCTCCCATTGATTGGGTTTTTGGCGCCGAAAGGGGAGTGTGGGGGGGGGCATGTGGCCTCCGCGTGAAGTTCTGGTCCGATCGCGTGGCTCTGGCCCCTTCGTTCCTGCATGGTCCCCCATTGGTGTTCCTGCCAGCATGAGAACAAGGACACAAACTGTGAATCATCTTTGTATTTTCTCCAAATAAATTCCTCCTCAGCAGCATTTAAAGAAATAAACAGCTTTGATTTTTTGCGGATGGCTGATTTCTTTTGGCATTCAATGTTTTTTGTATCATTTTTTTTGTTGGGCTTTTTATTTTTTAAGAAAAAGAGAATTTATGTAACTAATTATAATGTATAGATATTTATTCTAGCAATAGTCTTCCTATTAAGATATACTGTGCTGATGCATCCTCTGAATAACTGAAAATAATATATACAGTATATAGATGATGATAATAATCAAATCTGCAAAATGATTTTCCTAATAAAATTGTGAACCGAGGTGTGTCTTCTGTCTTTTCAATCATCACAGTTTGTATCATGAAAAGGTCATATGTCAAACGTTTGGACGTATACTTTGAATGAGTGAATGGTGTGTCACTCTCTCTTCAAGAGACACCAGGCCTCAATTCATTGATGGGTGGCTCGTGCTTTACTAGGACGTGACATCACCACGTGTCGCAGTAGACGTACAGTATTCACCACAACACACACAGCAGATTTAGACCATGAACAATGTCATAATGTATATTAATGAGTGATATGTTTCAATGTTTATATATTTTTATTATTTGTGGGAAAAACATTTTTGGTAAAAAAAAAATACACAAATATATTTTTTATATATTTACTGTATATTAATCATGCTGTTTCATGGCCTATTAATACAAAAATCCATATTTTTAGTCAATTTTACATATGTTTTGCCTAATTAAAGTATTTTCAAGCATAAAAATGGCTAAATGAAGTAAAATACAAATATAAGGCATCAAGGCATTGAAATTGTGATATGTAGTATTCTACACGGGTCAGTAATGTTATTTTAATGTTTGGTGAAACATACGAGCGTCAGACTTGATCACAGGTTTGAATTATGGTACAACAGGCACAATAATAACATCCTAATCATAGTAACAACACAGGCTACTCTTGTGGCTGCAACCCTGACGTCACTTCCTGTCCTCCACACATATGGAATAACATTTATTGCAACACGCACAAAGACGAGTTTAATTCATGTCTTAAATGGCTTATTTCCTCTGATTAAGTCTACTATCTTGGTTAATACGAGTGTAAAGGTAACTATAGGGGTGTTATTTCATGTCTAGAGGGCTTTAATGTTAAAAGTGTATTTAGAAGGTCGTAAACAGGGTTTCTATGCTCTAACTATGAAAATATTCCATTTATAAAGAAGGATAAGCGAGGGATTACTGTATTTAATTTATATTGCCAATTCATATTTGGGGAAACTGAAATGCATCAGCCCCTAATAAATGCCTTCCACTTGATGGCATCCTAGCACACACTGCAGTTGACTATGTAAAGAAATACAGACAGTCGAGCTATTATTAAAAGATTGTATGAATACAAGAAACGCTGTCCATCACAGGGATGGACTGGGACAAAACCGGTCCACTACAGTCCACACGCATATACTGCGCCAACTCGCCCCAATGATGTACAGGGTCAGGCAAAATGATCTGACACGTTTGTAGGTTAAATAACTGCTGAACTAAATAGAACCCTAATTACAAATCAAAGGCAGGTGTGCCCCCCAGCCCTCTCTAATCAGAGTAAAGGTAAGACATTTCGTCCTTATCGCAACAAACAAAATAAAAGCACCAAACAGGAAATAATGGCAGTAGAAGCAATAACCCAACCAAAAGTCCGAACTGTCATGCAGAACATGACACTCTCTCCGCCATTATTCGTACTGGCAGGCGTTCTGTGATGTAAACAGGAAGTTGCATTGTAACGTGGAGATATACGCACAAAAGGAGCCCAGTCAGAAGAGTAGGAAACTCATTATCATGTGAATGTGCAGAGAAAAGAGCCTGCACTGTGTCATCATCCGATTTTTTTTTTTCTGAATTCACAGCACCATGCAAGGCACAGAGAGCCCACGCATTTGACGTCTCCTCCTCCTCCTGTTAACCCCTAACATCTGCTCGCTGATGCCGGAGCTCGGAGCCGTCGCCATGGAGACAGCGTGACGTTGCCGGCGGTTGTCGCATGCGTGCGCGGCGTGACCCCACTGGGGACAGGGATGCGTTACGACACACTCGCACAGGTCTCCCGGCCTGCACGTGGGTGGACGCCGAATGGAGGGTGGACGGGACTTGGCCCTCGCCGCCACCATCGCCGCCCTCCCTTCCTCACTCCCTCCTCCTAAATCTTAATGAGGTCATCTTCTTGTGCTTGCAGACATCTGGGAAAGACTTGAGTGAGAGACCAAAACCGCAGCGTGGGCGGGGGAGCGTGACCCTTTTAGACACACAGTGCATCTTTTTAGTGGTGAGTCATGGGGGGGCTTCCACCGCTCATTTCGTTTGAAAATGAAGCCGTAATCCTCAGCAGCATCACGTACAGGAGGATAGGGGAGGGTGGGAAAATATGAGCAGAAATACATTGCATGGAGGGGGTGAGAGGAAAGGTGAGGAGGGGAGGAGGTAGCAATGCACAGGCATCACTTCACGTATCAGTGGGAATGAGGCCAATGCGGTATACAGGCTTCTAAATAAGCCCCTCCACCACCACCACACCATGTTTTTACAAGAAAATGCTGGGCAAGGTGTCCAGGAAGCCACAAGACATGGATTGAAGCATGTGCACACCTCCACCCCCAGGTCTCACATCTTTGTCAACACCAAAGATGTGAAAATGAGAGCCCACCTTCATCTTCACGGTCTCTCAGCACTCCCAAGTGCTGTGAAAGCTAAATGTGTTTGTGGGCCTGACAGGAATAGAAGGAGCGGCCCGCACCCTCCCCCCAAGGACGAGGAGCACCACAAGTGGGACGATATCGCCCCCTTGTGGTAGATCATATCGAACGGTTCATCTGGGGATCATCAAAATGTTGCATCAATGCTGAGAGACAGACGTTCACGCTAATGACAATGCAGAGCATCAAGCAGTCATACTGATGCTGTTATTTGCACAAAAAGGCCTTTTGTGGATGCATGCTAATGCCATGTGGCTTAATTATCAGAATTTTCTTGATATGGTGTGCCCCCCCATCTCCCCCAAAAAATAATGTTGCGTCAATGCTGAGAATCAAACAGTCGTACTGATGCTGTTATGCACAGAAAAGTCCTTTTCAGCCGTCACGGTACTTGACTCTCAGCATTTACACGAACACAGTGGTATCCCTCGGAAAATCATCGCATGAATGCTGACAGATAATCATTTTGTTGGTAAAAAAAAGAATAACTGCTGAGAATCAATCTCATTGAGCCTGATTCTCAGCATTTATACTCCTGCTACGGCTCACTAAAAATGTTGCGTGAATGCTGAAAGATAAGCATTCACTGGAAGGGTATTTATTTGTCAAATGTGTGCACTACTGTCCATGTTTGTCAAAAAATGATGTGCTAATGCTGACAATCAGTCATAATTCAGGCAAAGATGTATTGTGTAAATGCACACTAATGCCATTGTGAGTGATTGTCAGCATTTAGGTGTGGTGGCCTCCCTAATATGGTAACACTGATGCCACTGTGCTTGATTTTCAGCATTCACTTTCATGCCATGGTGCCACAAAAAGGATTGTTGCATAAGCTATTTGCACTAATGCTCATGTTTGACAAAAAATGATATGTGAATGCTGAGAATCAGTCTTAATGCACGCAAAAAATCATCATGCAAACACACACTAACGCCATTGTGCTTGATTCTCAGCATTTACACACATTGTTTGGCATAACATGTAAATCTATATTTCCCAGCATTCAGCCAACATTTGGGGGCTAAATGTGCTGTAGGAGAGACTAATAAGGTTGTGGCAAAGACAAAAAGTAGTAAAATAGATGAAAACCAAACACATCGAAATGTAAAGAAGCTCTCTTCTGTTGCTTCCTTTTTTTGTTTGGGTTTTTGTGGTATTTGCACCAATGGTTTCGCATTTGTTTTTGCTCTTGCAGGGTTGCTATGATAGGCTGTGATGTGACTAAGGAAGGCTCCAGGGGCCCTAAGCTCAGATATGTGGTAAGATGAAGAAGGATTCATTCAACCACTAGCACCCTGCATCATCTCTTGTCGATGACAACAGGCTAAGATTTCTTTGCAAATGCATTTGCATGTTGCATTATGAGCGGGAGGGGGCGATTATATTCAGCAAGGTTTGGTTTTGGATGCATGCAGGTTGCTATGTTGCAAATGCTGTAGCCTGGAGCCCCTTTGCCTTGGAAGGAGGGAGGGGAGTGCAGTGGACAGACGCTGGGGGAGAGGAGGGAGGAGGAGGAGGAGGAGGAAGAGGGAGGCGTTTGGCTCGGTGTCGACGGCCAGCGAGAAAGCAGAGAAGCTGACAAAACAGCGGACTGGCCCTTTAAATCAACCCATAGCGCATTCCGAGGTGAGTTGCGAACATTAATCGGGATTTTTTTTAATTTTTCTTTTTTTTTAGTGTACGTGTGGTTCTCCCTGTGCGTGTAGTGCGCGCGCACACACACACACACACACACCCTCAGCAGTAGCACCCTTGCATGCCTGGCTTCTCCTCACCGAGAGCGGCTGCAGCGGAGGCGGACTCCATCGGTGTCACGAAGCCGGATTTCCCCAACCCTTTTCCGGCTCAGAGAGGGGTGGTAATAGTGGTGGTGGGCCGGACAGGACCGGTGACTGGGTCAGTGGAAGATTTTTTTTAATTATTTACTGTACCCTCCTCCCCCCTTTTTTGCTCGAGTCAGCCTTGCTCGGCTGACTGGACCGGACTGGACTCTGGAAGGTGGCTCAAGTAGGTCGGGTCCATTTGCATAATAGCTGAACATGAAGGCATGTGTTCCCCGGTCTTGTTGCTGCTGTAGATGGGTGGCTTTAGAGCGGCACCCCGCTGCCTTTACGTGTCAGCACCCTGCAGCCAGGCTACCCATCAGGGCCTGTTGCAGACCTCCTTGGAATGGAAGAATAGCTCACTTTTTTCATGTGTGCACAACGTCCACTTGTGTTTACGTGTGTGTGTGTGCGCGCGCGCGCAAGTGTGTGTGTGTGTATGTGGACATCTACTGGTAAGAGAGAGGACAAGCTGTTCTAGCCATCAAAACCCTGCATTGTGTTCCCTTGCACACGCCAGTGCAGGCGAGCAGGGCCTGCGTGTGCACTGACACATCGGTTCGGAGGCCCGATTGGATCGATACACGATTGATGCATTTGTCTTGACAGCAGTAATGTGTGCTTCTTGCTTGGTTCTCTGCATGGGGCCTTGTGCAGAGCAGACCTGCTGCTGCTGGAAGTCCAAACAAGATGCATTTCTGCTTTTACGCTTTGGAGCTTTGCAGGAAATTATATTTAAATTGTACATTTGTGTGCGTGCGTGTGTGTGAGCGAGAGAGAGAGGGCATGTGTGTGTGTTGCTTTTATCTCTTAAAGCCCAACCAGTTTATTATAGCACAGAGAAAGTTTGGAGAAAAAAAGCATATCAACAGGATGTGCAAGCACATGCACATTAATTATGACAAAATAATGACGCACACAAGCATTATTATTTATTACTATTTAGAATAGCCCAGCCAAAACCCAGACCTCAATGCAATTGAAAGTCAATGGGGTGACCTGGGGGGGGGGGGGGGGCTGTGCACAAGAAATGCCCCTTGCTATCTGAGATTTTTAACAGCAAACCTGCTGTTTTTTGCAGCATAATAAGTTCCCAGTGGGCACATTCACACGAGTCAAGGACTTTGGTTGCTCACAATAAGAGTCAAAAATTAAGATTGGGATGATAATTACACAATTTCACTGTCACACACACACACACACCTAATTAAGGCAGTAGGCCACACACACTATAAAGGGGAGTAATTAAAGCTGGACTCTCCACTTGGGAGTCGAGAGGGTGATAGACAGCATGAGAGACACGACGCATGCAGAGAGCGCACCTGTGCACGGAGAAGGAAATACTATGTGTGTGTGCGTTTGTGTGTGTGCGAGGGCTGCTTGTGTAGCATTCGTGGTGAGGAGTGAAGAAAAAAAAAGAGTGTGAGGATGCAAAGGCAGATATCGTAACTACTGTGCTGTGTGACAGCTTGGCAGGGAAGAGGAGATCCCACCTGTGGGATCAATGAATGTGTATTTGTGCCAGTGTAGCTCACCCGCCTGCTACAGTATCTTACAACAGTGAAACCAACACATTATTGCAAAGTACTGTAGGTTTTCCTCCATTCGGAGCTAATAAAAACATAAATGATGACGTACATCTGTAGGTGACCACTCACTGCGCTCTACTTTCTTGCAGGGAGACGTCGGTGTGAGCGCACCTGTTGGCCATCTATGTCATGTCCCGCTGACTGATCTTCTCCTGCATCTCCATCCAAACAGTCCCGTGTCCTGCAATCATTCAGGTACCCTCGGTTGAATTGGGTCTGTTTGTGTTTTATATTCAATACAGAGCAGGGAGTTTCTTCTGAAATGAATGCGTTGACGTTAACTTGTCCCGTAATGCTTTAGTGTGGTGTTTCCCATAGATAAATTTGGCCCGCCGCCCCGCCTTTTGTTTTCCGTGTGGTGAGGCCGAAATGTGTACAAAAATAAGCATTTATAAAATGTCGACAGCTAGATTGCAGTCCTGTGGGAAACACTGTAGTGATGCTTTTTTGGTAGAGATGGGCATAAAAATAGAAAAATAGATTGTTGATTTGTCAGTGGAAGGAAAATGATGTGCACTATTTGCCTGCAACCAGCAGGGATGCTGTTGATTCAGTCACCACTACAACAACAACATGGCGTCAGGTTATGAGCTGCATGCACTCTTTAGCAACGGGAGTTCAGAACATTCAGAGGGGTTCTCCCATCCTGTTTGGAATAATCCATCCATTTTCTGTACCGCTTGTACTCACTAGAGTCCTGGCGTATGCTGGGGCCTATCCCAGCTGCATTTGGGCTACAGACGCCGTACACCATGGACTAGTAGGATTCAATATTAGTAAATGGAATATTTTCATAGTTAGAGCATAGAAGACCTGTTTATGGCTTTCTACATAAAGTCTTTACCATTATTAGAGCCTGTAGACATTAAGTAACACCCCTATAGTCACCATTACACTCCTATTATTCTTTGTTTATACCACATTGCGCAACTCTAATGCGAAGGCTATGGGATCACTGCAGGGATCAAGCAAGATACCAAGCAAACTATCCACCCATCCATCCATCCATCTTCTGTGCCGCTTATCCTGCTGGAGCCTATCCCAGCTGTCTTCGGGCTAGAGAAGCCAATCGCAGGGCACATATAGACAAGCAACCATACACACACCTATGGACAATTTAGAGTCTCCAATTAACCTAGCATGCATATTTTTTTAGAAGGTGGGAGCCCGAGTACCCGGGGAGAAGCCACGCACGCACAGGAGAGAACATGCACACTCCACACAGAGATGTTCCAATGGAGATATGAACCCACAATGTGATCAATGTGAGCCCACCATGCTAACCACGAGGCCACTGTGCAGCAGCATTGTAAATAATATATGTGTTTAAAAATATAGTAACGAGTCAAATAAACAATCAGTTGCAGTCAATTAAGAAAATGTAATGAAATACCCGACCTTTGTAGGCAAGATATATTAAAGGAAAACTGCACTTTTTTGGGAATTTTGCCTATCATCCACAATCCTTGTGTGAGACATGAACACTCATATCTTTCTCTTTTCCGTGCTTTCTAAAGATATAAAAAGAGACAGCTCATTACTGCACGTAATGGGACACACCTATGCCACCTCCAAAATCCTCCAACAAGGTTTTATGGTGTTATATATAATTCTATAACCATGTAGCAACAGGCACATTCATGATAGCATGTAACACTTACAGTATTTTGACGTACTTTGGTCCTTTTAAGCATTACCGGAACTTCCCTCCTGGGTGCATTGATTTCACATAGCAACAATGAAACAAACGCCTACACCTAGCATGAACTTTTCCAAACTAAAAATGAAAAACATAGCAGCAGCAGCTGCAATATGTAGCGTTACATTTTGGTAGTGGCCTGAGGCATGTTCTCCCCGTGTGTGGCTTTTCTCCATATACTCCAGTTTACTCCCACATGCATGTTAGGTTACCTGGCGACTCTAACTTGTCCATAGGTATGAATGTGAGTGTGCCCTGTGGTTGGCTGGCGACCAGCCAAGGGTGTACCCCGCCTCTCGCCCGAAGTCAGGTGGGATAGGCTCCCGGCATACCTCTGCGACCCTAATGAGGGTAACTCAACTGGACACAAAGTGCAGTTTTTAAATGAAATGTTTTATTATTAAGGGAGAAAAAAATCCAAAGCTACATAGCTCTGTGTGAAAAAGTGATTGCTCCCTAAAGCTAATAACTGGCTTGGCCACCCTTAGCAACAACTGCAATCAAGCATTTGTGATAACTTGCAATGAGTCTCTTACAGCACTGGGGAGGAATGTTGGCCCACTCATCTTTGCAGAATTGTTGTCATTCAGCCACACTGGAGGGTTTTCCAGCATGAAGCCTTTTTAAGGTCATGTCACAGCATCTCAGTAGGATTCAGGTCAGGACTTTGACTAGGCCACTCCAAAGTCTCCAAAGTCCGAACAGCCATTCAGAGGTGGACTTGCTGGTGTGTTTTGGATCATTGTGCTGCTGCAGGACCCAAGTTGGTTTCAGCTTGAGGTCACCAACAGAGGGCCGGACATTCTCCTTCAGGATTTTTTGGTAGACAGCAGATTCATGGTTTTATTTATAACAGCAAGTTTTCCAGGTCCTGAAGCGGCAAAACAGCCCTAGACCATCACACTACCACCACCAAGAGCCTACCACTTTTGCACACAGGGCCATGTAGGTTTGGATTTTTTTTCATTCTTAATCATAAAAAGTTTCATTTAAAAACTGCATTTTGTTTTCAGTTGTGTTGAGATTGACTCATATTTAAATTAGTTTGATGATCTGAAACATTTAAGTGTGACAAACATGCAAAAAAATAAGAAATCAGGAAAGGGGCAAACACTTTTTCACGCCACTGTATGTGTTCATGTCTCATGTAAGGATTGTGGATGATAGGCAACATATTTTTAAATGCAGTCTTCCTTTAAGCCCCTAGTTTAGACTTTAAATATGTCTATGATGCAGTTATAAAAGAGCCGTATCAATTCTGCCTAGCAACAAGTGGCCAGGAGCAAAAATCTGCGTTCTTGCATCCTGCCTGTCACTTAGTAAAAATGAAATATCGTCTTTTTTCATCATTAATAACACCCCATTGATTTTTCTTTCAAAATGTCTGTGCGATTTATAACATCGCAAAACAGAAAAAGAGAGCTTGTGCTCGATAAAAGCACATGACACCGTAAAGTTTTCCTTATTTGTGGTCGCTGACCCCGCGTATTTTCTTCATCTTGAAACAAACGCCTCATTTTGCAGACTTTCAGTCAGGATGTGTGATCGTGTTTATCTCGGTGCTGTTGGAGATTCTTTCCTCCAGTCCTTACTTGTGTGTCGCGTGGGCGCACGCTTCATTTTTTGTGTTCATTTTTATAAAGATTTATGTTGTGCGCTTTTATGTAGTCACCACACAGTGGCGCTATAACCCAGCGGTGGCTGCACATTCATAGGCACACCTGCACAATTGAAATAGGCTTAGCTTTGTCGTCAGCATTATTCTCTTTGCAATGTCATCCATTTTATGATCATATTTATACAGGTGCATGTGTACCTAATGTTGGGGGGCGGGGCATGCTGAATTGTACTTATTTTATTCTCTCTTGTGCAGTTTTCTCCAGTGTTGGTGCATTCTGATGGATCAGTATGTCCACCACTAATAATATCGCCCAGGCCAGGAAACTGGTGGAACAGCTGAGGATCGAGGCGGGTATTGAACGGATTAAGGTACCCCCCCCCCTCCCCCCCACCCCCATGCCCCCTGACTAGTTGATCGTTAAATACTGTTGCTCACACATGTCGTTCTTGGCTCACTATTTCTTTCTTCTTCCACCTTCTCCGCGCACCTCCACTCACTCCCTACCCACCTGCCACCTGTCAGGTATCCAAAGCAGCCGCCGACCTGATGAGTTACTGTGAGCAGCACGCTCGTAGCGACCCGCTGCTGGTCGGCGTTCCCACCTCCGAAAACCCTTTTAAGGACAAGAAGCCCTGCATCATCCTATAGCTGCGCTCCACTTTCTCTCTCTTTCTCACACATACACACACACACACACACACACACACACACACACACATATATATATATTTAGATAGATAGATAGATAGATAGATAGATAGATAGATAGATAGATAGATAGATAGATAGATAGATAGATAGATAGATAGATAGATAGATAGATAGATAAATACACACACATATGGCCATTTAATCCCAAACCAACACACACACACACACACACACACACACACACACACACACACATTCCCAAAATAGCCTCTCTGGAAAAGCGCCATAACCTGCAGCCGGAGTAAGGAGTGTGGAGGTGTTGGTCTTTTTTTTTGTCCTCACAGTGGCTGAGATCCGTGTGAGCCAAGGTGCTTCGGTGTAATATTCACATAATGCTGGTAAACTATCTAACAAGTGTCATCTTAACTGGAGGAGCAGCATTTATTTCCTCATGAAACAGGGGGAAGAGCGGGGGAATGGTGGCAAGGGGAGAGACAACAGGAAGTCGAGGGGGAGGATCTTTTACTACTTCCTTTGTTTTTGTTAGTGGCAACATTGAGCAGAGGGGGGCGTGTTCCCACCCAAAACCACTGCGGTCCTCTCTCGGTGTTGAGGTGCTCCACAGAGGGCTCACAGTGATGTTAGCACCCTTTTCTGGACTTGTATGTGCCATTTTGGTATTTTGTTGATGTGCTAATGTTGTCTTAAGCTGGGCGTACACTGTATGAGTTCATAAATGTACGAAATTTGCATGTAAGTTTATTGCCTGCAGCCGACACGCTCTCGCTGTGAGTTGGGTTGGTAATGTTGCACTCAAATCGTGCAGATGGCGATTGTGCGTGCGTCAAACTGTTGTCAATACATACCTCAACCCTCTCGTGTTCACCCGGATTTTGCTCTTCTTTCCTGGCACCCTCCCGTTTTACTAGTTTTCCTGTATTTACGTTTTCTTTTTTTTTTTTTTAAATCTGCTTCTGCCTTTGCAACACAGCTTCCGATCCGCTCGGCAACACCCGGGCCCAAATCGGCCACCGCTGATGGAAGTTTTTGTGGAAAATCACAATTTCTCATATTTCTCCGGAACATATCTTTTATTTTCTAATACAAATGTTGACAGCCATGTGTCAGTGGCCTATATAACAAATATATAATAGTCAAGACATGCCAAAAAAACAACGCAACGTCATTGTGCCTTGATTTGTGCCGAAAAGTCAAAGACAGACACGACACAGGCGCCTCCCACAACGGGAAGGAAACCTTGTCATACCTTTGAGCAAACCGTGCGGAATCACCTTTACGACACGGCAGAAGGTAACCTTGCGTGACCTACCAGTAGATCCCAAGCACGCTCTAATTATTTACCTGCAGCGCGAGGACGGCAGTGTCCTAATTGGAAGCCAGCGATAGAGAGAGCAACTGTGGCTGCAATTTGAAAAGTAATATTTTTAATTTTAATAATGATTTGGGGTGCATGAGAAAGTGGAAAGGAAAACGTAGCTCTCTTTGACCACACTTATTACAGGGTATCCGCGGGGTATTAAACAGTCCAATAATTTGGACTGTTTAATACAGTCCAATAATACAGTCCAATAATTTGAATTTAAGGCCCTAAAATGTTTAAAATTCTAATTCCTAATTTTAATTCTTAAAGTCCTAAATTTAACCCATTGAAACCCCCAGAGACCCTGTGTTAATAAGTATATTGCACAACACAGCAGCAACAGAACCAATGTTGCAATGCAGCGAGCAGCAACCAGCTCAGTCAGCATTCACAGCGCTCATACGACAAGTGTAGAGTTTCACACCGACAGCCGAGTAGCACAAGTGACATTTTAGAGTGCATGCAGAGATAGATAAAGCTGATGATACTTCAAATGCAGAAATCTTGTGGAGTTAATAAAACAATATATATCAGGAGGTTGCCTACAGCCACAGCTGTTAATACCAATGTTTTTTGACCACGCACCCGCCGACAACGGGAGACCCTAGACGTGTTCATTGGGCATTTATGTACATTCTTACTGTGTATGCCCATCTTTAAATCAGCAAACTAGTTTATAGAGCCATGCTAGGAGGTTTTTAAGTAACAAAAGAAGCCACCTTGTCCTTGAGAAGAAATATACGACCCGATTTCCTGCTTGCAGGTTGTCCCTAACAAGGCCGATGTTCCTGCGTTCCTTTGAATACAGAAACATTTTAACAGGAGCTGATCTCCTCCGCTCTTAACAACAGCAACAAATCTGATTGTAAAAAGTGGAGATGGAAATAGAAAGAGGAAGACTTTAAGATGATTTCAAGAAGACAGAGGTGAGGAAGGTGTGTGTACAAACTTTCTTTCCGCCGTGTGCAGATGTGATAAGTTGAAGAGTAGCTGTTTTGGCTTGATTTCTTCTTCTTTTTAAATGGAACCTGGTCACTTGAGTATTCATGAATTACCCTGTATAGTGTTTGTAAAATACACAATCTCAAACGCAGAAATGCCCGACGTGGAATTTTTTTTTTTCTACTCTGGCTGTCAGTCAGAGTTTTGTCTATCTGTTTGTAACTGACTTTGAAACTCTCTACTGACCTCATTCTGTCTTTTTTTTTTGTCCTTTTCTTCTCAAATGTCTGTCTGTGACTACCAGGACAACACACACACATACAAACAGCTTTGTAGGTCACAGCAATGATTGCCTAGAGGTCAACATTGTTGGAAAGCCTAGCATTGGGAGGTGCAGGCATTCGGCAGTTGCTTGCTGAAAATGACGGTTATTTTTGTGTTTTTGGAGAGGAAGGAGCCTGCTGTTGTAGAAGAGCCTCCTTTTCTCCTCTTCGGGTCAACATTACACAAGTGGATGACTGTTGACTGTTGACGAGCTGCAATTTGGCCAACAACGGCAGCGATAGCTTAGTGATCTAGTGGTTGGTATTGTCGCCTCACAATAAGAAGGGCAATGCCGGCCTGGGGACCCTTTTAGGGTGCTGGAGTTTGCATCTTCTCCCTGTGCTTGTCTGCTCCCACAGTCCATCAACATGTAGGTTAAGTTGACATGCACAGTAGCTTAGGCTCATTCAAGACTCTGAATTGTCTTCAGCGTTGACAGAAAATGCTTAGTTCCTCAAATAATGGCCTCCACTCCCTTAGACAGCATTGTCTTAAACCAGTGCTGTCCAAAGTGCAGCCCGGGGGCCATTTGCAGCCCACGGCTGTTATTTTTTATTGGCCCGCGCCACATTCTACAAATATAATTTCACAAGGAAAAAAAGGAAACAAGGAAGAAAAACCCAACAACAATTAAAAAAAAGAAAAAACAAAAATGAGCCGTAATTAAAATACAAAATATTATGAGAAAAAACGTTGTAATCTAATGAGAAAAAGTAGTATTTTTACAAGAATAATACAATACTACGAGGAAAAAAATATCATTTCAGAATCATGAAATTGAAATATCAACGAAAAAAGACAGTATTTTTTAAAGTCATAATAGTATGAAAAACAAGAAAGCAATAAATAAAGTTGGAGAAAATTAGGTTAGGGAAAAAGTTATGAGTAGGGATGTCGATAATATGCCGATAATATGTGTGGTCAGAACACCGCTAATGCTGAGGAGCGTAGCAGGAATGTAACAAAACGTGGAAATGGCAGGCTAGACTTCTCAGCCACACTTTGCCATGCTCAAACGCAAGTATTTCTCACATGTTTGCTTATGCGGGTCGGACAGTGTTGTTTACAGCAACGTCAAGGAGATAATTGCTGATGTATCCATTAACTTCACAGCAGATATGTGTTTAGATAGATACTAGATAGATAGATAGATAGATAGAAAGAATGGATACTTTATTAATCTCCAAGAGAAATTCACATATCCAACAGCGCTGCAAAAATGTCATAATGAACTTAATCACAAAATAAAACAACCAAGGCAAAGACATAAGCGATAAGGAAAAATAAGAAAATAGAATAAGAATAAATCATTTGTAGTGCACCAATACATAATAAATAATAATACATAATAAGGTAATAAGTCTAGTTCGGTATTGGTTGATATCAGAATCGGAAATTGAGAGTTGGACAATATTGGCATATCGGTTATCGGTAAAAAAGCCAATATCGGATGTCCCTGATCGTGAGAATAAAGTCATAATATTAGGAAAATTGAAGAGAAAGTTGAAAAATGTCAAATTTTTTTTAAAAAACAACATCAAATAATGGAAAAATCAGCAATAATTTTACAAGAATAAAGTCAAAGTATTACAAGAAAAAAGTGATATAGTAATATCATGAGAAAAGGACGTATTTTTACGACAATAACATTGCAATATGAGGAGAAATAACATCGTTTTAGTGGCATAAAGTTGAACTGTTAAAGAAAAAACAAAACAAAAATAAAGTTGCAATTTTTGGAAAATTAGGTTGGGGAAAAGGATATTTTTGAGAATAAAGACATAATATTACAAGAGGAAAATTTATGAGAAGAAACTTGAAAAGTTTGGGGGGGTACACAACAACAAAAATGGAAAAAGCAGAAGTAATCTTACAAAAATAATGGCAAAATATTTGAGAAAAAAGTTGTAATATAATGACAATTTTTTATGACAAAGTTGCAGTACTATGAGGAAAAATAATATCATTTTAATTGCATCAGGTTCTATTAAATATATTAAATATTAAAGTAAAAATATTTTTTAAAGTCATAATATTATGACAAAAGAGCAAAACCAAGAATGAAATTGTACTTTTTTAGGTTGGGAATGAAGCCATAATTATGAGACGAAAGTTGAACTCTTTGAAAATGAAAAAAAAAGAAAACAGCAAAAAATGGGGAAAAAAAAGAGCAAAGACCGAAGTTCAGCTTTTACGCCTGCATCCCAAAGTTGAGATGCAGGCTACTTTTTCTTGAAACATACAGTACAGGACATATAACCTCTTAGCATACCGACATGGGTTGCTTTACAAAACACCGACGTCTATGTACATTTCTTTTTTCATTGTATGGCCATTGGTGGAAAAAGATTGGACACCCTTGTCTTAAACAAATAAGCGCCTCTTCCCAAATGATGCCTCCTTTAAAAACCCACATGCTAACTGTCGTAACCTCAGTTCCGAATGCTGTTGCTAACCAAAACAGCAGCACCCACTGAGCTACCGCGTAAGCGATCCTACCAGCTGCCACTCGTGTGTTGCGAACAAGTTCCCTGTGTGCTATTTAGCATCATCTTACGTCTTGTCTGGTAGTTAGCACTCAGGTTGCCTTTGTTCTCGCTCCGCAGTGTTGCGCGCCTCCATTTTTTTTTACGTTCTCAAGAGCTGCACGCCTTGTAATTAATTAGTTCTACCTAGTCCACCCTTGTTCATAAACACATTACAATGGGCAGTCTGTGAATGTAGGTTGTCGTTCCAACTGCATACAGGAGATGGCATCGTGACGCTGAGTAAGAAGATGTAGCAGGAAGGATCAGTGTGACAAACGTAGCGACTAGAAGCCCCTGTAGGTTGTCGTTTCCAAAAACGTGAATAGTGATAATTCCAGTGACATTTTCTGGTCTATTTTTGGAGACTGCAACACAAAAGCAGCATTGCTCTTCTCACTGAGCAGTGGGTCCTGTTGTATGTGATAACTCCGCTATTGAGTCAAGGTGCGCACACTTTCTGCAGTGCTTGCGAGCGAGCGCATCGATAACAAAGACACCTTAGACCGGTTTAGTAGCTTTTCAAGTTTGCAGCCTCCTTTGCGGGAAAATTCAAAAAGCGTTATGGCTAGTTTTGAGTTAATAACGTCTTTGCATGCCTGGGAACAGATCAAACTGTTCCCATGGCGCTGGAGACAAGCCCGGTGTGAGTGTGTGTGGAAAAAGATGACTCTGCAGAGGTGACGTAGGCGGCATGGGAGGAGGAGGAGGAGGAGAGAAAATGGAGGCTGAGCAACACACAGTGCCTCAAGGCCCTGTGTCACATGACCGTTCAGTGTGACTCTTGACGGCAGGAGTGGCCATGTGACAATCTGGCAATCCGATGTCAGTGCGTTCTGGATGATTACAGTTGCAGTTGCAATGTCTTTTTACTGGTAAAACTGAAATACTCTAGCGTCATATTTCTTGGCAATCAGTGCATGTAAGCCAGCGGTGTCCCAACCTTTTCCACAGAGGGCCACATATTGAAAAACGAAAGAGGCCACTTTGATATTTTGTAACACGCTTCTAACTTCACTCTTTGCTCTATTTTCCCCCATTTTTACTTTTTTTTCCCCCAAATTTCTTCTGAAATAATGTACCTTTTTGTACTATTCTGACTTTATTCCCATAATATAATTTTCCCAAAATTGCAGCTTCATTTTACTTTGTTTCTCACAATATTAAAACTTAAAAAAAAAACATTCTTTCTTTACCATTTCAACTCTATGCTACTAAAATGGCATAATTTTTCCTCATAATATTACAAGTTTATTCTCATAAAATTGTGACTTTTTTCCCCGTTCGAGTATGACTTTATTCTCATAAAATGACAGCTGTTTTTTTCCATTTCTGCTGGGTTTTTTAAATTTATTTTTCAACTATTTCAACTTTTTTCTTGTAAATTTTCTTCTAGCAATTATTACTTTATTGCTCCAATAAAGGATTAAAAAGTTGTAATATATGTGTATATATATATATATATATATTCCTCATAATATTACAAGTTTATTCTCATAAAATTGTGACTTTTTCCCTGTTCAAGTATGACTTTATTCTCATAAAATTACAGCTATATATATATATAATTTTTTCTTTAATTAATTAATTCTTTTTTTTTGTTAATGTTACCAAAATGGCATTATTTTCCCTCATAATATTATGATTTTATTCTCATAAAATTACAACTTTTTCTTGTCAGATTACAATTTTTTTCTCGTAATATTTTGACTTCAGTCTTGTAAAATTACTGAGAATTATTTTCCAATTGTTGCTGTTGTTGTTTTTTTTTAGTTTTCTTGTTTTCGTTATATTTGTAGAATATGCCCTGGGCCAATAAACAAGCCGCTGGGGGCCGCATTTTGGACGTCCCCGATGAAAACATTTGCGAAGCGCCCCTGGTAGGAGCCACAAGGTATTGACCCAACTGCAATGTTGGAGCGCCTGCATGCTTCTGAAACATTTTCAAGGCGAGTGTATCGATACTGTGTCATCGTGTGGATATTCTGCATTTATTTTTGTACTAATTCTCACAGGAAGAGTCTCCACTTGCTTATATAGGCTGTCAATGACATTTGTGGCGCCCCCTTTGGGTTGTTGTCAAAATATCCTCAAAGTTCAAATGCTTAATCAAAACAAATGCTAAATGACTCACGGACAGTATGTTGCTAGGACATTTTGCTTATTGGAGGCCATGTTTTTCAACCAATCTTGCTGAAATTTTACACACATGTGCGTGTCAGTGCCCTAAAGGTGTGTGCCAAATTTGGCGGTGATTCAACTAAACACACTAAAGCTGCCGTGGGAGAAATTTCAAGTCAAACCGACTTAATAACAGCGCCACCGTGTGTTGTATTTGTCAGAAAAATAATGGCACAAGCAACACAGTCGGGGCGCATGTTTTCGCACATTTTCAGCCTTTTGCGTGTAGCGGTTCAGAAAGAGTTAGCGTCCACAAAGAAATGCATACAGTACATCCACACACGAGTGTTGTCCTGAAGCAGTCTGACAGAAGCCTTTTTTTTCCTTCCGATCAGAGAAAGACAACCCCTTGTCTGACCTTTCTGATTGGTTCATCGTGAGTCTGCCCCTCGTGCTGCGTGTGTCGCAGTACGTCCTTCCGCTCAACAGACCGACCAAGCAGCCGAGACTAAAAGAAAGCATTTCATACTTTTCATATCAAAACGCCACCCGATCCCCTGGGAAGCGCCGCCTTGAGATTCATCTTATTTTTGTGTTTGGATCTCCTTTTATTATGACATTCTGTGTTTTTCCTTTTTGCCTTGATGACGGAAAATCTCTCTATTTTTCGGTAACTGTCCTCTGATGTGCCATAACTCATGTTTTTTCTTGCACACTGTTAATATTTTGTGGATATCGCTGTTAAAGAAAAAAAAAGATATTGAGAAGTAGATAACATTAATAAAAAGATGATATGATAACAACTTTTGTGTTTTGTGTTTTAGTGGTGACTTACAGTATGTGCGATGGGTGGGCGCTGACCCACCACTTCCAGCAGATGGCACTGTTGTTTCAATCCACAGTAGGAATTGGAAATTAATCATGATGTTCCTTAGTTATGTGTGTAAGGTGTGTAACCTGTTTTTTTTTGTCTGTTCAGGGATACATTGTCACCAGCCCCTGCTTTGCCAGCCAATCAAACAGTCAAGTGGGCTTGGCTACCAATTCTGCCTAGCAACAAGTGATCAGCAAAGAGATTCCCAGCAATTCTCTTCCCATCTGCATTGAGCGAACAAAAATTTGACAGCAGATCCCCACACATTTGTGAGTCAGTATTCAAGGCCCTGCACATTTGCAGATTTATTTTATTTATTTTGAAATTAAGTTTCTCCAAAAATTGTTGTTTCCACACATCTCATTCACCCTAAGTCGGTAATAATTTAAAGACACTTGATAATACATGTCAATAATATGTCAAATGTTGCCTAAATGAAGCATGTTCAAGCATAAAAATGGCTCAGTGAACTAAAATACAAATACAAGGTAGTCAAAAGACGCATTCAAAGACGCTGGAAGGACGTGTAGTATTGTACACTGGTCACCAGGTGTCAGTAATGTTACTGTACTGTTCGGAGAGGCACACAAGCATCAGACTTGATTGCCGGAACAACAGGCTTTTATTGCATGTTTCAATGATCTCATCATAGGCACAATAATCTGTAATAGAACCTGTAAAGAATCACAAGCAATATGTGTCATGGCGCGACCTGGAGGTCCATGATGCGCTGCTTCGCAATGTCACAATACACGTTTCCCCTCAGTGAACCGCAGCTCCCCCAGTGCCAGGAGCACTCACGCAGCCCGTGACGCTACCACCGCCGTGCTTGACTGTAAGCAAGGCACAGTTATCTTGCTCCTCACTTGTGTTGCCAGGTATTGAAACAATAATGGCTGCATGTTGACGCATTTTCAGTGGATGGTCAAATCCAAGTTGTGTAGAACGGCTACGATGTGAGGGGTGTACTGACTTTTGCAAGATACTGTATGGAAGCTTGTTGTGTTATGATGGTTGATCCTGACCGTCAAAGCCACAAAAGAGCAGCAAGGTGAGGCCTCCCGCTTTAGTTTGCTAACTGGAATGTCATTGTTTGCGTGCGAGACACCGGTCAACAGAGTTTCAAACTACAGTCAGGGCGGATGAGCCAGAGCCAATCAGGCCTCAGGGCCCCCGGGTCCAGTCCCTCCCCCTCCTGGGCGTCTGATAGTAAACAAACGGGAGGCGCATGTGCTGGAGTGTTCCCTTCTCCCGGCCGCACGGCCTCACATCACTGAGCAAACGTGAGCGGGAAGGGCGGGGGGCAGCACAAAGGAGGGAAGGCAGGAGGATCCCGCAGGAACATGGTGTAACGATACGGTGTTCTGTGGGAAGGGGGATCACGCCCCGAGTAATTAGCACATGCAAGTTTCTGCAAAAGCATCAAAACCAAAAAGCTTGATCAGTGGGAACGGAGCGGCTGATCTGCATCGGCTTGCTTTGCCTGTTTGGGAGTTTCTGCCTCCGCCCACGGTTCCGTCTTGTTTACCGGTGCGGGGAAATCCTATCCCTGTCTTGTTCCATGACTTCAACCCCCATGACTCAGCATTACACGCCTACAGAGTACAAAAGTGCCATATTATTTCTACATGGCTGTATTTGTTAATGGAAAGTAACTCTTCTACTCTTGAACCGCCACACACAAATGGGTGAAAATTTGCTGACACATGCTCCCCTACTGTGTTGTCTGTGCTATTATTTTTTTCTGACAAATACACCACATGGTGGCGCTATTACTTACCTCCATAAGTCGGATTGGCTTGGAATTTCTCATGCAGCGCTACACAACACCCACTGTAACTTGAGGGGGTTTAGCTGGACTACCGTGTAATATGGTTCACCCCTTCAGGGGGCCAACAAGCACGTGTGTAAAATTTGAGCAGGATTGATTGAAAAACATGGCCGCCATAGAGTAAAACGTCTTCGCAACTGATTGTCCCTGAGTCACTGACCATTTGTCTAAGTTACAGTTAGGGTGTCTTAATGCATGCGTGCATAAAAACACTCATGCAGGTGCAGTTATGCATGTTATATACAATAGCGCTTAAGTCTTTTGTATTGAAATTCAATTGATGAGACATTCAAGGTGATATGAAGAAAATAATTTATTGTTAGCAAGAGTTTAAGGCATAAATAACACCGTCAACAAATACAGCACATGGACTATTCACCAATTCATCAAGGTGTAAATATCAAATACTCGGAAAGTGTCTTTCTTTGGCTCCTGTGAACACCATTTCAGTTTCCATGGAGACAATTCCTCTTGCCCAGTCCTCTCCGACGCTGCAATGCACACGCCTCTCCAAGGAATCTTCCATGCAGGAATACACAGGAATGCTTGGCATAGTTTCAGCATTGCGACATTCCTGTCTGGTTCTAAGAAACCACGCGGCTCCTCCAGAAACCAGCTGGGGTGTGGAATTTCTCCTCTCAGCAGCCCTCATGTTGCACTGGGCAAGCAGCAAGGGCTGATTAGCAGCACAAAGTACACACAGTCTCAGGAAAACCTGGCCTGCGAAGAATAATAGTCTGGACATGTGATCTTCTAGCTTGTCGTGTGTCCTTGGTTCCAGCTTCTGTCGCATAAATCGGGATAGCCCCGTCCACGCCGTGCCGTCCCCTTGCAGAGCTGCAACATCCTCTTAAAGTTCATCATCTGTAAGTGAACCCAGAAAGCGCTCCTCCATGTTTCCTGTGGCGTCAGGGCGCGCTTCAACGCTCCTGCAGGACCAGTTCAGGCACCCACTGGTCCATGCGGCGGCTCTCCTGGCAGTAGATCCCCACTTCCTGCAGCCTGCAGTGCTCAGCCTGGGGGTTCTGCAAGGAGAAACATTAAAAAATGTTTGATTAGTACAGATAAACAACAGCTTATGTGGGAACAATCAGAATAGTTGTAAATCGGAGTCAAAGTCTTCCACTCCAGTCCTGTAGGTGGCAGTAACATGTACTATAATGTGCTTTAAAACATCCAAAATATGAATGGAAAAAGCCACGCCTTCATTTTGTAGAATTTAAAAAAAAAAAAACTAGTTTGAGATTTAAACTGCTCCACTCCAGCCCTGCAGGTGGCAGTAATGTGCATAACAAAGTGCTTAAAAATGTTCAAACATATTAAGCCCCTTGTAAAAAAAACAAAAAACTGTAGCATTTCAAAAAATGTTAAACCATTGTTCAAAAAAAAAAAAAAAAAGTTAAAACGATCGTAAATTGTGGTTAAAAAGTTTCCACTCCAGTCCTGTAGGTGGCAGTAACAGGCATTGCAAATAAAAACGTCCATAAGAAGCCATGTGTATAATAAATATTGTCGGAATTTTTAAAACATTGTCAAGAATTTAAAAAAATGTACGCAAAACAAAACTATTGTAAATTACTGTAGATTAAAAAAATTGTTTAAAAAAAAAGTTTCCACTGCAATCCTGTAGGTGGCAGTAATAGGCACTACGAATAAGTGTTCGAACGATATAACAAAGAAGCCATGTGATTTAAAAAAATATACATACATATTTTGTAGAAAAATTTTAAACCAAATTTAAAACAAAATATGTATAGTCAATTATTAACAAATATTGTAAATTATAGTAAAAAAAAAAAAAAGTTCTACTCCAGTCCTGCAGGTGGCTGTAAAAACATCTTAATGTACTAAGCTCCTTGTAAAAAAAAAAAAAAAAAAAAAAGGTAGATTTTCAGAAAATGGCAAGCTATTGTTTACAAAAAAAAAGTTTAACAGCCGTAAATAAATTTTTTAAATTGTGGTGGAAAATTTTCCACTCCAGTCTTCTAGGTGGCGATAATAGGCACTACAAATAAATAAATAAAAATGTCCAAACTACTAAACAAAGAAGCCATGTGTTTAAAAAATAAAAATTAAAAATAACAATAAACTAAAGATGTATAATTAATTATTGTAAATTATAAAAAATTATTGTAAATTATAGTAAAAAAATGTTCCACTCCAGTCCTGTCGGTTGCAGTAATGTGCATATAAAGTGCTTAAAACACCTATCATACCTATCAAGCCCCTTGTAAAAATCAATTAATAAAAATAAAAATAGTAGTATTTCAGAAAATGGTAAACTGAACAGATGTAAATTATGGTTGAAAATGTTCCACTCCAGTCTTCTAGGTGGCGATAATATGCAGTACAAACAAAAATGTCCAAACTTTTAACTTAAAGAAGCCACGTGGGTTAAAAAAAAAAACAAAACAACGACAGCCAACCTGTGATAAACTTCTACAGTCAGTGGAAAGTGTTCCACCCCAGTTCTGTAGGTGGCAGTATTGTACAACCAGTTCAAAAAGAAACTGCAAATATTCAGTACAGTAAATCGTAAACCACTAAATAACTATAACTAATAACTTAATTCCACTCCAGTCCCCTAGGTAGCACTTCTGCACCATTCTGGTAATGGGTTGCGTTTGCGCACAACACAAACAATATCGCCACTCATGCTAACATTTTCTTCCTCTTCCGGCTAGCAATGTGTTCTTTTGTGGCAGACGTAAGCTCGGGAAAATAAAGTCATCGTACCGTCACCAGCATGCAGTGCAGGTCTTTGGGCTCTTCCTGGTTGCTGTTGGCGTCCACAGCTCCGAGCAGCTTGCCGAGTCGCGGCACGCCGGACACCCTCAGGATGGTGATGCCGCTGTCGCAGCAGAATGACTGCAGCAGAGTGAAGTGGATCTGCAGCGCCACGTCGTCTTCGTCGTCGGCCGCCAGGACGCACAGGACCACGCTGTCCGGGTCCCTGGAGAGGAGACGGCAGCAACAACAACAACATGAGGAGGAGGAGCGTGGTGAGCTTTAGGTAACAAGTGGGAGCGAGGAGAGTCGTGTTATTGTGCGTTATGTAACCGGCAGGCAACTCACGCGTTGAGAAGTTTAGCTGACTCATAGATGCCAACAGTCAGGCAGTCTTGTTTCTGAGCCGTCACCAGAAGCTCCTCCAGGGCCAGACCTGCAGACTGCATCCTGAAAGAGGGACCAAAAAACCGTGAGCTCCATGCATCGTGCAGCAGCAAGAGGGCGACGTAAAGGCTTGTGGGTTAGCACTTTGCACACTTGCTTAACTCCGCTAACTACCGTACTCCTTTCAAGTTGTTTTTTAATGCAATCAATCAAATAAGAACCCAGCATGTGGACTTTTAGCCTGCATGGAACCATATTTGGTCACGACGTGAGAGCCCCACGATTTCCTTGCAAAAATAATCAACAGTTGCAGTTCAGTGAAATTAAATATAATAAATATATAAATTTTTTAAAGCATAAACAAATTTGATTACAATTAATTAATTTCTTATTTTAATTTTACTAAATAAAAATACATTTGAATGAATTAAGGGCAAAAATATTAGATGATACAGTGAATTCCAAATAAAATAAAATCAGCCTTTTATCCTGTGTGGAACCATATTTGGTTCCAAGTCGAGAGCCTCGCAAGTTAACAGAACTATTTCCCTGCAAAAATAATAAATAATGGCAGTTCAGTGAAATTAAATTAATTCTCATGAACTGGATTAATTCATCACAAAATGTAACAATAATTGAAATTACAAAATGTATTAATTTAACATAAATTAATTATAATAAATATGTTTAATAAATTAAAAGGCTAAAATGATAAATGACAGCTAAATACCATTAAATAAAAAATAAATAAAATAAGGCTTTTAAGCTGCAAGTTGAGAGGGAACTCACATGCCTCGCTATACTATAAAAAGGGGAAAAATAATAATGACCGTTAAAATATCATGAAATTAAATGATTTAAAAATATAATCTTTTAAGAAGTAGAAAACAAACAGCCAGTAATGCAGCAAAATCTTTTTCTTGGATTATCATTTGGCATTTTTAATATTTCCATAGTTTCCAATGCACTTGTGCAACATGCAAGGGCACCCGTGCCTTTTGCACACATTTTCATCTATTGCAGCAAATAACGGCTTGCGTTTCACTCTGCCTACATAAAGTTTTGTGGGGAATAATGCACATGAAGGCACGTGTCATGCCTCAGGCTCCACATGGCGCATTAACGCAAGCCTTCTGCCCGGCAAGAGAGGGTGAAAGACGGCTCGGGAGAGCTCACCTGTTCTCCATGACGCTGGAAGTAAAGTTCTCCTCGGGTATCATTCTTGCAACAACAGCAGGAAAAAACAAAACAAAAAAAACCTCAGCCGGGAGTGAATAGAGTCCTCGCGTGCATTTAGTTGTGTTGTTGGTTGAGAGTGTGGCGACACTTCTCATAGCTTTAGCCATAAGGGGGAGAGCGGGTGGGCGGAACCGAAACTAGCGGCGTGTTCTGATTGGCTGCCAGGAAAATGACATCGTCTCCCTCCTGACTCTTTCTGCATGCAATCAGAAACTGCAGGGCTTGGCTGTTTTTGTTTTGTTGGGGTGATTCCATTAGTCACGCTATGTCATGTGACGCCACAGAAGAATAAGGTGTCTAAAAAAAGACGCCATTCGATGCTAAATGGTGCAACAGCTGATTTCATCTCCCGTGATTAGGGCAGGGATATCATGAAAGGCCGAGGCGGGACGTCGCGTGGTAGACTTCTGCAGAAATCTGCAAGCAAAATGTTGAATCTGCCCATCGCAGGGCCATTTCATTAGGTACAGGCTGCACGAGCAGTCTTACGAATGTTATTGTGCTACTAATGGCGTGCACGGCACCATGTTGGTCACCTTATCGAGGTAAGAAATAATACAATAAAAAAAAACAAACAGCAGTCAGTGTGACGCCATAATTTTTTAAAGTATTAAAAACTACTTGGCAATAGTAGTTTTGGAACCCTGATTTATTCTCATTAGAAGTTTTACTTTCCTTGGAAAGTTTAAATGGCTAATTTATTCAATGTTATACACATACATATATATATATATATGTATATATATATATATATATATATATATACATAATTACCTGAAAATTTAGGTTAATCTATACAAACAACTTTATTCTCGTAAATTGACTTTTTTTCTCATAAATTTACGACTTCATTCTCATAAATTTGACTTTATTCTTGAAATCTCCGATTTTCCCCCCCCCAATGTCACCGTAATACTTAGGCGTAATACATTAATTTAACATTAATAGTGTTTTAATTTAATTTTTAATAGTTTTATTTTTTTTTAATTTAATTTTAAAACAAATACTATATATATATATATATATATATATATATTTTTTTTTTTATAATAGTGCTTTAATAAAGTTAAATCACTGGACAACAACAACAAAAAACTCGACTGTCGAATAAAGATATTACATTAAATAACATGAACATGAAAGTCAATAAAATAGTATCACCCTCCTGCTTGTTTGCATGAAAGATTATATCATATTCTGATGATATCAGTGTGTGAAATGATGTCATCTCTAATAACTACAGTACAACAACAAGGATGAGCTGTCGAACATTCTTTATTATTGTTGTTATTGGTGGTCCATCCTTCCTGCTGCCCCTTCAACATACGAGACGCACGTCATGATCACCGCGTATGCTCTCCTCATGAATATCATGAAATGAAACAAGGTACAGTAGAGTGTGTCGGCCAAACATGCGACACCCACACACACAGTTACAGCTGGAACACGTGGAAACTTCTGGTAAAATAGCAGCTTTTTATTACGGAAAACAATGACACCGTGATCAATCGTTGGAAAACGTATATTTTTAAAAAAGTGAATGATACCCCGCACACTTCAACAGAAAAATATGACAAATGAATTCAACATGGACAGGAAGTCGACTCTTCCTTGCAGACGCGCTCCGCATGTGTCAGATTTTGGAGGGCGTGACTTGTGCGCCCCCACCCCCACTGATTTTCATTTGGACTTAGGTCTGGGCTCTAGCTGAGCCATTCCACAATGTGCTTTTAGTTTAGGCAAGCCAAAACCTTTCGAAGAATTTCACCTTTACGGCACACCTGGCAACATTTGCTTTAGAACAGAAGGGAAGTTTACCCGAGGCTGGGAAAGAGACGACTGGTTGCTGTGGCTCGAGCGTAGATAACGTCACCGTGTCACCCGCAGTACCGAAGACGGTTATGAATGATAAGATGAAATGCGGAACATTTACGGGAAACTATTAAAACGGGAGGGTGACGGGAAAGGAGGCAAAAACAGGGCAAGTTCCTGGGAAAAAACACGGATGTAATAAGCCCCAAAATCCATCACTATCAACTATCCATCCATCTTCTACCGCTTATCCAGGTCGGGTCGCAGGGGCAGCAGCCTAAGCAGGGAAGCCCAGACTTCCCTCTCCCACTGGGCCAGTTGAGAGACATAGTCTCACCAACGTGCCATGGGTCTTCCCCGAGGCCTCCTACCGGGGAGGTGTCCAGGAGGCGTCCTGACCAGATGCACGAGCCACCTCACCTGGCTTTTCTCAGTGCGGAGGAGCGGCGGTTCTACTCCGAGTTGACAGTGCTGCTCACCTTACCCCTAAAGGAGAGCCCGGCCACCCTACGGAGAAGGTAGGAATGTAGATCGAGCGGTAAATTGAGAGCTCAGCTCCGTCTTCACCGCAACGGGCCGATGCAGAGTCCGCATCACTGCAGACGCCGCACCGATCCGCCTGTCGATCTCACGTTCCATCCTTCTTTCACGCCTGAACAAGACCCCGAGGTACTTAAACTCCTCCACTTTCAGGTTCTCATCCCGACCCGCAGATGGCGCTCCATCCTTTTGCGGGCGAGACCCCTCGACTCGGACTTGGAGGTGCTGATTCTTATCCCGGCCGCTTCACACTCGGCTGCTAAGCGATCCAGTGAGAGATATCAATATCGACTAGACTGGAGGACAATTAAAGTTTTGCAGTGGCTCGGCCTAAATCCTGAAGGGGGCGCTGTACACACATTTGGAGCACTCCTGCAAGGGAAGAGTAAGGAAATGTCAGCTGTTGCCCATTTTTTAGTCAAATAATTGTCCTCTTGACATATTTATTTGTTTGTTGTTTTGTACAGGTCGTAAACGGATTCGAAATGATTCATCCTGTTCTGGAAGAAGCTGCTATTTTAACATATCTACTGTTCCATTTTTTTTCACGGGCAGTGTCAGAAATCCAGAAGAGCTTCCGGGTTTCTGCCCACGTCCCGACTAACATGTTTCCAGTCAAGGAAATGAAGCTTTTTTTGGACTTGGAGGTGGTGTTTGCGGTGTCATGCATGGTAAAAAGTGCTGAAAGATGCTAAGTGGTTAAGTGGAATTAATAACCTTGCGCTTGTGTTTTACAGATCATTTCTTCCAGTCGGACTTGTTTTTAGACAAACCCTTTGGGAAAGCGTCAAATCAAGCGTAACCGAAGCGCGTTTAGTCACAGCTGAGGGATCATTTTACTGCTGTTTTCTTATTTCCTTTTGACTAATCTTTCATTTATGCTGTTGCAAAAATACGACTCAGTATCATCTATGCACGCCATCACTTTCTCTCGTGACACAATTGAGTCTGGCGTAAGCACCCACGCTAAAATGGATTACATTCATGTGATTACAAGGACAATACACCTTCATTTCATCGGATGCTCTGATGTGGTCATCGGATTGGCGATTATGCAGATGATGCACACGAGCCAGACGACGCTACGAGCAGATAGGAATGCAAAGTCCGTTGGAAAAAGAATTCCAGTACATTTCCAGAACAAGATTTAGCTGAGAAATTGTGGACATTTTCAAAGTTGGACACGTGAGGGGAGAAAAAAAAAGGGGTCAGTGGAAATTTTTTGTTATTTCTAATAATTCACTTTGTTTTGTCATGACCAGACAATTCTTTAATTAAACACTTACATGTTTTTATACTTAATTGTGCTGTAATTTATAGATTTTGATGTCATATTTAATTTAACAATAATTACATTTTAATTAAAAAAATAAGTTCTTTAATTTTATTTCACTAAACAGCAACAAATTAAATAAAATTTAATATTTTGATTTTTTTTAATTAATCATGCTCTAATTGAAATATTTTTTTATCTTATATTTAATTTAATTTAAACAATTACATTTTAATTAGAAAAAAATAGTTATTTAATCAAATTTTATTTCACTGAACAACAGAAACAAATGAAATGAAAAAAATTATAAAACTTAAATTATGCACACTTTTTTAATTAATCATGCTCTAATTTAAATATTTTTAATCTTATATTTAATTTATACAATAATTACATCGTAATTTTAAGAAATGGTTCTATAGTCAAATTTAATTTCACTGAACAACAGAAACAAATGAAATGAAAAAAATTCAAACATTTAAATGATACACACTTTTTTTAATGAATCGTGCTCTAATTTAAATATTTTGTATCTTATATTTAATTGAATTTAAACAATAATTACATCGTAATTTAAAAAATGTTTCTTTACTCAAACTTTATTTCACTGAACAACAGCAACACATTAAAGAAAGAATGTTATTAAATTTAAATAACACACACTTTCCGATGATGCTCCCAGCAGCTAGGAATGCAAAGGTGGGTGGGAGAAAAGATTCCATGGGAAATTTAGCAGAAAAATTTAGGAATTTTAATAAAATATATATATTTTTTATTAATCTGGCTTTAATTGAAATATTTGTTATTTTTATCTTTAATTTAATTTAAACAATGATTACAATTTTAATTAAAAAACATGATAGTTCTTTAATCAGCGTTTTTTTTTCCACTGAACGACAGCAACAAATTAACTAAAAAATGTAATTAATATACAATTATGCACACTGTCAGATGAAGCTACAAGCGGCGAGGAATGCAAAAAAATTCCGGTCAATTTCCACTGGAAATATAGCTAAGAAATTTAGGTATTTTGTCAGTTTTTAATTAAAAATCTTTTTTCTTTTTTTCCCCCCCATTAATCTTGTTTTAATTTAAATATTATTATTTTATCTTTAATTTCATTTAAGTAATAATTACCACTTTAATTTAAAAAAATAATGGCCCTTTCATTTTTTTTTCCACTAAACACCAGCAACAAAAAAGATGAATATGCAATAACGTGTTTTTTGTTTTCTAACAACGTTCAAGTCAGCTGTTGTGAACTAACGCAGTGATTCCCAACCTCTGTGCCGCGGCACGTGAGAGATAATCAATTTCACCGTCCAATTTCACTTAATTGGTCTAAAAACGTATTTATCAAAAATAATAATATTTTTCATCTACTGCAGCGACTCCAGCGACGAATCGTGGCAGGCGGAACAATAAAATGCTCTTCCACTAGATGGCAGAAATGTCCACGTATTCACTTTCATTAATGTCATTGGAAACTTTCCTTTTTTTTATGAAAAACGGGGACTCGTTTTGTTTGGAATCACTTGTCAAACGTGTGTCTATCCAGTGACCACGTGATGTCATCATGGACGCATTTTTTTTTTATATACAAAACAAAAACGATGCTTTCACACACTTACAGCTTGCACTTGCTTGCTATTGGAACGCCTTATTTTGAATGCCTTCAGTGCTAAAACCACTGGATGTTAACTATTCTGACTTGAATGTGCTGAGACACATCTTTTCTTGGCGTGTGTGTGTGTGTGTGTGTGTGTGTGTGTTCGGGTTCCTCTCCTGTATAGCACAGGGTCACCGGACCAGAAGATCATGCAATCCTATTACTGTATGTGTCATCGGTACAAGAGTGCTTTGGGATTGAAGTAAATCAAGGCTTTTTGGAGGTGACACATAAAATACTAAATACCATTAAAATGTCATTCAAGAGACGAAATACATCCTCATCCTCGTTTTCCTCACTGTTCAGAACTCAATCTTGCAGGCCGGGAAGGTCTCATCCTGCATGGCCACGGTGCTGTTGGACCCCAGGACCACGATTCCCAGCTCCCGCTGCCTCTCCAGGGTCTGCTGGTACCAGTCTTGCATGGACGCAGACTCGAATGTGGGGATGAGCGTCACCTGGCGGATGCAGACCGAAAGACAGGTGACGTCTCTTCATTGATTAAAACATCAAGACTTTTGCACAGGACAGGACCTTTGGGACGCGGTGCTGAGTTTTGGTGGTGTTACTTTACTTTATATTTTCTACTTATCAGTAAAAATACTTATTTATTCATATTTATAGTGGTGTTAAAAAGTGTTTGCCCCCTTCCTGATTTCTTATTTTTTTATGTTTGTCACACTTAAATGTTTCAGACCATCAAACAAAGTTAAATATCAGTCAATGACAACACAACTGAACACTAAATGCAGTTGTAATCGCCCCCTCCCCCATTAAAACATAATTGACATTAATTAAGATCTATCAGTCTGGAAAAAGTTATAATACCATTTCTAAAGCTTCGGGACTCCAGCAAACCACAGTGGAAGCCATTATCCACAAATGGCAAACACAAGGGAACATTGGTGAACCTTCCGAGGAGTGGCCGGCCAACTAAAATTACCCCAAGAACGCAGCGACGACTCATCCAAGAGGTCACAAAAGACCCCACAACAACATCCAAAGAACTGCAGGCCTCACTTTCCATAGTTAAGGTTCATGACTCCACCATAAGAAAGACACCGGGCAGAAAGTCCTGCATGGCAGGAGTTCCAACACCAAAACCACTCCTAAACAAAAAGAACATTAAGGCTTGTCTCAATTTTGCCAGAAAACATCTTGATGATCCCCAAGACCTTTGGGAAAATACTCTGTAGTCTGACCAGACAAAAGTTGAACTTTGTGGAAGGTGTGTGTCCCATTACATCTGATGTAAAAGTAACGGCGAATTTCAGAAAAACAACATCATACCAACAGTAAAATATGGTGGTGGTAGTGTGATGGTCTGGGGCTGTTTTGCTGCTTCGGGACCTGGAAAACTTGCTGTGATAAATGGAACCATGAATTCTGCTGTCTATTGAAAAATCCTGTCCAGCCATCTGTTGATGACCTCAAGCTGAAACCAACTTGGGTTCTGCAGCAGGACAATGATCCAAAACACACCAGCAAGTCCACCTCTGAATGGCTGAAGAAAAACAAAATGAAGACTATGGAGTGGCCTAGTCAAAGTCCTGACCTGAATCCTACTGAGATGCTGTGGCATGACCTTAAAAAGGCTTCATGCTGGAAAACCCTCCAGTGTGGCTGAATGACAACAATTCTGCAAAGATGAGTGGGCCGACATTCCTCCCCAGCGCTGTAAGAGACTCATTGCAAGTTATCACAAATGCTTGATTGCAGTTGTTGCTGCTAAGGGGGGCCCAACCAGTTATTAGCTTTAGGGGGCGATCACTTTTTCACACAGGGACATGTAGCTTTGGATTTTTTCTCCCTTAATTTGCTGATGTAGTAAATTTTCAAACAGCTAAAATGATGCATAAAGCAAACAATAATCTGCTATCCAAAAATGTCATACAATTCTTCTCAACACGACAGGAGAAATATGACTTCATGGAAAAACACTTATACGTGAGGACAACAATGATAATGGCGTTTTTGGGGTTTGGGGCACAAATTCTGCCTTGCAACATGTGACAAACAACTAACGTCTATCATCATCATGCAATATAAGATGTGTGTGTGTGTGTGTGTTGTCACCTGCATGGCGTCGGGCCAGCAGGACTTGCCATCAAGCAGCGCGTCCAGCGTGCGCCTCATAAGCTCCTCCCTCTCAGGGCAGTCGCCGCTGATGATGTAACAGGAGGAGCGTACGCTTTTGAAGAAGTCCACGCTGACTGTTGGGGATGAAGCTCCGGAGGGAACGTAGGCCAGGTCCACAAAGACGCTCACGTCCTCAGCAGAGATCAGCTTGGAGTCTGGAACAGGAACACCGAGAGAGTCCATAAAACAAAGCAGCAAGAACACAATACAGGTGATCAATCACACCTGAGTTGGCGGAGGATTTCACTGGTGGTGGGCGGCTGCTGGCAGACGACGTGCGTGACGGTGCAGCATTGTCTTTTTTGCCTTTCAGGACGCCACTTCCTGTCTTGCTTTTCCCTGAGCTTGCTCTTTGGGAGCCTTCAATCACCTAAAACACACGGTAGCTCGCTTATGGTTGAAAGTATAGCAATTAAGCTTTGAATCAATGAGGTTCTGAAGGCATCATGGATTTCAGTACATGGCAGCAACCAGCAGAGGGCGCATGTAAGTCAGGCCCTTGTACCTGCACTAGTTTGCTGCCGAGACGGGCTGCTGTAGAAGTGGAAACACGGAAAATTAATTGTAATTTCTTTTGTTATTTAGTTTAAACTGTATATAGATAAATATATAATAAGGTAAGGTCAATTTCGACATATTTTATTAACATAATGATAACAGTATTAGTCAAATACAGCATTTCATTAAGATTTTTTTAATCAAATTATTTTGTGACAATAGCTGTTTATTTAGTGTTTTTATTAATAAATATGAAAAATATTGTTTAAAAATATATATTTTAAATTAATTTTAATACATTTATAATTAGCCTAATAATTTAATAATATTTATTATTATTGTTGTTATGGATTATGAATAATTTATTATGTTTCCTGATCATTAATCAATGATTTTTTAAATTAAGAATGTACTTTATTTTTAAATGTTGAAGTCACTGACCCTACCCTTAAAAGAGTTTAGTGGCACAGTCACACAAACATTTAATAATAAAATAACATGAATAATATATCGCACTGTATAAAATATACACTATAATCAATACATTAAATATAAAATTAAATAAATACAGCGCAATTATTAGAGAATTGATTGCTTTGGATTGTCTGTAATTAATATAAAATACAGTAAATATATATCCACTTCTAAAATACTGTATATTTCAAACCTATTTTGTGGTGTTTATGTAATTATCTTCTGCTTATTCACGCCAAACTCACCCCAGCTGTTTTTCCTCGCACGGAACTTGTCTTGACCTTCTTTGTGGAGTCAGACTGCGGAACAGGCATGGTGGCATCCGGATGAGGAGGCAGGGGTGGGCTATCCCTGAGCCGGGCTGGAAGGGGGTCACGGGGCAGAGCCTGACTGCTGCGGAGGTGTGGCGGCCCGCTGCACGACTCGTCTTCATCGGAGTCCAGGACTCCGTCCGCCGTGGTGGACGGGCAGTCTTCCATGCAGACGGGGGCGTTTGATTCGCTGGGTGACACGTCCTTTGCAGGGGTGGTGTTGTGGTTGCTGCTGTGATGTTGTGGTCCAAAAGCGCCTCTGGAGGCTTCGCTGATACCCGAGTTGGAGTCGAGCGATTTGAAATGCTTGAACTCGCACGGGGACACCAGACACAGGTCCACATCGTGAACTGCAGACGCCTCAAAGTGAAGGGCGCTAGGGGCCGGAGGACGCCCCATCTCTGAACCCAAAGACCTTAAGGGCTTCTTCATGGGTAGCGACACCCCAACAAAGTGTCCTCCGTTGGGGTGAGGGTGATGAATGCCATCGTCTACCTCTCTCTGACTCCCCGTGATTGGCCCTTGTTCCAAGGACATGGACAGCGACTCATCCACTTCTGTGGACTGAGGCGAGCTAACCTCCGCTGGCATAGAGTGGGTGGAGGTGGTGGTGTTGGCCACGGAGGGGGACGGGTCAGAGGCACCGTCTTTTAGTGGACCCAGAGAGAGAAAACTCAGGTGTTTCTCTCTGGGGTTCAGTGGGTTCTCTGGAGCGTTCCGGGGATGGTTCTTGGGCTGGGCGGCTTCAGTTGATTCCAGCTGGGCTTGTAGCCTGCTAAGCGTGTCTCTGTTGCACCACACGTCATCCGGAGACAGACAGTAAGGAGTGTGGCCTGCACTGTTGGGTCTTGAATCGGGGGAAGCGTTCTCCATTGTTTCCTCATCTGGGCTCGCCTGGTTCTCTGGGGAGGATCGTGATGGAGGGGTGGTTCTCAAAGCTCCGTCCAGGAGGGTGTATTCAGTGGGTGTCAAGTCTAACTGAATGTCTTGCTCGTCCTTTGGGGTCTCCTTCAATGGAGATGGGAATCCTACCACCTTTGCTGGTTTCTTACCAAGTCCTAACTGGTCTACGGTCCCTTGCACTCGTCTTTCCGCACCCCGGTCGCCCAAACATCTGAGTTGTTTGTCATTTTCTGGGCTGCCACCTGTCTGCTTACCTTTATCGGCCTTGTCCGCCGCCTCTTTTTCCGCTTCCTCTCTAAGGTGGAGAAAATCAGCAGTCATGTCCTCAGGGCTGGACGTTTTTGAGGCACAGGGGCTCTTCATAGGCTCTTGTTGAGCACCGGGGCCAACTGGCTTTGCGACTTCCATTGCCGCCTCATTGTCAGGTTTTGATTCAGTCTTGACGTCTACATTCTTGCCGGGTAACTTCTTGGTCTTTTTGGACGCTGCTTTGGAGTCATTCTTTGCTTCCTTTTTTTGTTTGTTGTCATTCTTTGGTTTGGAGATGAGCGTATCCTTCCTCCCTGTACCATTCCTCACGATGCCATTCTCTTCCCTGCCGTTTGTTTTTCCATCCTTCTTCCCGTCCTTTCCACTGGCTTTCTTTGAGCTATTCTTCTCTGTTACTTTTTGCTTTTTGGCTTTATCAATGTCTACATTCATTAATTTCACCTTTGCGTCTTTCCCGTGTTTGGGAGGCACCTCCTTCCCTTGTGAGTGGACGCTATCCTGGCTCTCAGCCCTTTTGGTCTTCCCTGCGTCCGCCAACCTCTCCAGGTCCCCGGTGGTCACTGTGGGTTTCTGGAGGAAGGCCAGAGTCTTCAGCTTTTCTAGCCCCTGCAGCAGTTTAGCCTGTGGAGTAACACCAGGGAACAGCACTCGAACCACCTTCTCCTGGGGGCACGCCGGGTGCCACACGAGCAGGGCGGACACCGAGGCAAGGGCGGTGAGGGGGAGCGCTCCAGATGATGCTGAGTCAGGCCAGTGTTGCATGAACGTCTGGTACTCCTGGCTGCTTTTGGCGGGGTTGAGTATGTATAAATCCAACTGTCCCACTCCCATCTTTTGGAACAGGGTTACTGGCTCGGGGGGCACCACTTGAGGTCGAAACATAGGCTGGGGTCGGATGTCTAACTTCTTCAACAAGTGTATGGTTAGAGCTGCCTGGTCTGTGCTCTTCAGTACGTCGTTCACACCTGATGAGACAAGCAAGACACTAAGACGTCCTACGACTTCTCTTACAGTGAAAGATGATATCTACTGTATTTATTCTTTAAGGGAGTTTGAATGCAAATCTTCACACCAATAATATCTAATTTATTATTATTATTTTTTACATATATAAATGTCCTATAGCGGGGGGGGGGGGGGGGGGGGGGGTCGTATCATTCAGAACAAATATCACAAAAATAAGTCAAAATATTACAAAAATATAAAAACTTTATGAAAGTAAAGTAATGTAGTAATATGAGAAAAACATTTTGTAGCAAAAAAGAAACCCTTGTATTTTTATTTGAATAATGTTTTAATATTACAGGGATTTTTTTTATAATTATGATGAAACAATAAGTCCTAGTATAGCGGAAAAAAAGAAAGTTAAAAAAAAGTTGTGTTATTCCTTTTTTCTTTTCCATCTTCAAATTGAATTTGATACTCACAAGGCTGCTGTTCCACCCGCAACCCACCGGGGGCGTTAAAGAACACCACTCCGAGCTCTGGGGAGATGAGCCTCTTGGATAAGTCCTCTGTTCACAAGCACAACATGAAGACACAATGAGCGCTTTTTTACATCGTTAAAAGCTGATTACCTTGCCTCGGTTGGTTTCCTTTTTTCAGTACAACCTCGCCCCCGAGGGGACATGGGGGCAAATCATTTTGATGGATAATTAATTTTGACGAGGTACGCAATAACTTTTGCAAGATAACGCAGGAATTGCAACTTATTATGACCCCAAATTTGGTCATGGACGTCCGCCATGCATCACAAACAGGCAGTCATGCTCCCAGTTGTTACACTAACAAAATCATTTCTCCAAATCAGTGGGCATTATCAGCTGTTAACCCTCAACCGTTATACTTTGATCATGAATTACATTAGATACAACATTAAGGAGACACAAAGTCCAAACTAATGAAAATACTGCTGCGTCAACATCAGCTAATAGTGGATGTTTGTGTTGAATCTTCAAATCACGGCACGACAATGTTAACTGATGTTAACACAAACAGTGCACACGAGTGAAAGAATCTGATGTATGGCCCATGAATCGAGTACCAGTCCTCAAAATGATGTGTCTCCAGTACGGCTGACAAAGTTCATGGAAATTTCCTTTGACGCCACTGTTTTTTTCCTGACACGCGATTACCCTCGGCCCACACCGTAGTTTGAGGAAATGCAGCGATGGGTGTGGAGCCACAAGCAGGAACAAATACTGAGCTGAAATGGAGAAAGAAAAGGGTATTTTGAATGTTAAGCTGAGCTCCAAAGCCCTGGCAGATGGCTCCCGCAACAAGACCAAAGTTATTTGTATCTACTGTGACTTGAGTCACAGTGTTTTTTATTGTCATTTGTACAGTGGTGCCTTGGCATACGAGTGTCCCAACTCACGAGGGGTTTTTTAGATGCGAGCTGTCTCTCGGCTGATGTTTTTGCTTAGAACTACAAGCTAAAATCTGGGCTAGGAGCTGCTAGTTACCAGCAGGCATAGCCGAGGACAGCTATCTGTGTCAATGAGACCATGACTGAAGACGAGAATGGCTCTAAATAGCAAAGAGGGAAAATTTGGATTTCTTTAGTGTAAAAATGTCAAACATATGTAAAGAAACCTTCTTGTATCTTACATTGCAAATATAAAACAGATAATTCAAAACCTCATGTACAAATTTAGCAAATGGTGAAACACTTACTATTTTAATCATTATTTACCTTTAAAGTCTTCCTTTTTGCTAACTATGTGCACAAGAAAGGCCTGAGCCGACATTTCAAAGCCATGATGTGTGTTGTCGCTTCAGTTGGCCACTTGATGGCAGCGTTGGCTGAGCTCCCCCCTCCCCCCCTCGCCCTCCGCAGGCCTGTATTGCTGTGATTGACGGGTGATGACGACCTTTTTTTCCCCACCGGCAGGACGGCCGTGTCATGTTTCATTGCCTGTTTACTTCTGCTTTTAAAGCGGTGCCTTGCATGACATTACGGCAAACATTATTGATCATAAATCTGGTTTTACTGGACCGATTAAAGACTCGCAAGCGGTTTGAAGTCCGCGCTTTCAAAGGTCTGCGTGGCTGCGTCGTCATGCTAAGCGAAGTTAAAAAAAGATACGAAAGACGTCACCTTTGACATTAGAAGCCAACTCCGACTCTGCCACCTTCCTCTCCAGGAAGCTGTTGACCCCGGTGAGGTTCTCCGTGCCGACGTGCGTCAACAAGACGGCATCGACGCGGTCCAGGTGGCGGACCAGCTTCCAGAAGCACGCCTGCGGGTCTGAGCCGCCGTCCAGCAGCATGGTGAAGCCGTTGACGGCGAAGAAGGCGCAGTCGCCACGCCCGGCGGGGAAGACGTAGCAACAGGGGCGGGACAGCTTGAGGAAGCCCACGGTGGCCGGCGGAGGCAGGAGCTCGAACGGGGACGAGGGGGAGAGGGTGCCAGAGACGAGGGAGGTGAACCCCCCCAAGGCAGACATGGCAGGAAGGACCTCTGGGGGGTTGATGTGAAGTGCGACAGGACCCCGACAGGGCTGGAGGGTCTTCCTCCAGGGGGCTGCGTTGTTGGGGCAGCACAGAGTCAGGCTGAGCTTCCGGGAGGCAAGGTGGTCTTCATCTGGAAACTGAAACTCCCACAGTTAGTCATAGACGGAAGCAAGCGACAGACGATCCAGTACACTTTTTTTTTTTTACCTGCTCTCTTAGTATTTCTTTCAGCTGTTTGGGGGAGAAAAGGCCTCGGTAAAAGAGAAGGTCGCCACTGTCCTCAACGCTCTGGCCGGCCAAGATCAGCAGCTTGTGAGACGACTCCCGGGACAAGAAAGCGCACACCTGACCAGGTGAGAGGGAAAGACGCAACGATCAAAACACAAGACACACCATCTTTATTGTGAAATCAACTGGAAAGAAACACAACTGAATAAAGGAGAACAGAAAGTGAATTACAGTAATCCCTCATTTATCGCGGCTAACTGGTTCCAGACCCGACCGTGATAAGTGAAATTCCGCTAAGTAGGGTTCCTTGTGGAATATTTTTGTAGTCAGATCATAAAAACCTGCTCACGGCCTTCTAAATGCTGTTTTTAACATTATTTGAGCACTCTAGACATGAAATAACACCCCTTCAGTCATCTTTACATTCGTATTACCCGATATTAGTGATGTGCGGACCAATACTGATTCATAATTTATTTCAATGAATAGTTTATTTCATTAATAAATTAATTTAATGTCTTGTATACTTTATGCTATGGTATAAAATACACTACTTTTTCAAATTTACCAGACACATTTCGTGAAGTATCGGTATCGGATCGGTATCGCCGACACCGGCCTGAATTTTACTCCGCGTCAGATCGGAAAAGGACATCCGTGATATCGCACATCACTATCCAAAGTAGTAGACATAATAAGAACAAAACAAGACATAAAATAGACTCACACGTTAGCATTGGCAAAGTTCCTTCTTGTTCTTTTTTCACTTCCTGTTTCTGTCCAGTACTTCCTGCAGTGGTTATTGTCTCATCAATGGAACATTACTGACACCTAGTGACCGGTGTAGAATACTACACGTGATTACGTCTTTAAATGTGTCTTCTGAATGCCTTATATTTGTGTTTTGAGTTCACAGAGCCATTTTTATGCTTGAAAATGCTTAATTTAGGCAAAAAAAAATCTGTCAAATTTGCTTAAATATGCTTTATTTTTTTTTACTAATAAAAGGCCGTATTCCTCCACAAAACAGTGACGATTTGTGGAAAACCGTGATAGAGTGACACCGCAAAATTCGAAACACGAAGGATTACTGCCAAAATGCAAGTACAGGCCACACACTGGAACCAAACCACTTTTCCACCAAGCAGAGCACCATTTATTGCAAAATGCTCTTCAACTGCCAATTCGATTCGATTTTTAGGCCCATTCCACCAAAGAAAAACTCTAGGATAGATTTTTTTGGTTGGGTAAAGTGTTGATCTGATTGCATATTTAATAAATACATTTTAAATACATTTAATTTTAACTACCTTGAGTACTGCAAATTCAGAGTCCTAATTCCTACAATTAGACTTCACCATGAAATATAATCATTTCAATTCTTCATAAATGTTATTTTTGCATAAATATTTGCAGTACTCCTCATCCCAACTATGCTTTTAAGTTTATTTTCTTTAAAAAAAAACAACAACATCAACAATTTGGTTAAAATTCATACTTTAGTTTTCACTCAGTCTTGTTACCCTTCTGAAAAATGTGTCATGTTCTACAAGTCACATGGTCCACATGAGGTTCTTTGTTCTTTAATATTTAAACTTCATGCTACTAAAATGACGTTATTTTTCCTCATAATATCACAAAGACTTTATTGGAAGAAAAAAAACGTTTCCTTATTATATATTTAATTTAATCTTGTAAAATTACTGCTGAGTTTTCAATTTTTGCTGTGTTTTTTTTTTTTTTTAAGATTTCTTGTTAAATTCTATTTTTAGAATGTGCTGCGGGCCACAGTGACCCCCCTGGGCCGCACTTTGGACACCCCTGACTTTGGGGGTTAAAATCTCAGCACAGTCCTGTTAGGTCCCTTTTTTCATGTCTTTTGTTTATTTTTAAAATGGATTTTTAAAACCTTTTTTTGAGTTGACTCACTGTAATGTGCTTCGTGTTCACAACTCACTCCCGGTACTTCAATGAGTTCGTCTCGGCTGATGCAAAAAATAGAAGAAAGCTGCCTGAAATGGGCCAACGCGCGTCTGCAGTGGTTCAAGATGTGTTTGATCAGATTTCACGTCGAAAAGAAAGAAAGAAAAGCAAAGTACAGTATCGATCAAAAGTTTGGAGACGTATTCTCATTTAATAGCATTAAAGGGTGTCTCCAAACTTTTGACCGCTACCGTACTGCATGTGCAGAGTTGTCAATAGCCGAGGTCCTCCTTCCATCCGGGACGTCCATCCCTCACCTCAGAGTGGGCCTGTTCCTGAGATGGAGCGATCACAACATGGGTGTCCAACACTCGGCCGCTGTGGCGCAGGCACTTGTGTCCTTGTGTGGCAAAGACACCAGAAGCAGAAGACAAAAAAGCGAGAGACGGTCAAGGCAGACGAGGACGCTCCCCGCTGAAGGAAAGCAGTGGAGGGAGCGGAGGAAGTCAAATTAGAGAAAAGGAAGCGCAGGAGCCAGCGGGACGCCATGCCAGGTTGACTGAGGACAAGGAGAAGAGGAAGTGGATGCATGAAAGCTCGATGCACACTTTGGATGAATCGTGTCTTGAAGCGATGGGGTGCACAGAACCCAATACTGCAACACCAGCATGTAAACATTCCTCTGTGCACTTTAGGGGTGTGGTTCTCTATTGTTTTTGTGTCCTAAGGGTCTAAAAATCACCTTGCCGCCCCTCACTTTCCTTCCTTCCTTCCTTCCTTCCTTCCTCCCTAGCCAAGCTGGCGTGTTACCACGGCAACATCCGAACCCATTCATGCTCATTTTTGTTTGTTTCCTGGCATATTTTTTTCAGTACCTGCACCCTTGAAGGAGGCCGTGTGATGGGAGAGGAACTCCTGCAGGTGGACGTCGAGGTCGCAGTCGTTCAAGTCCACGTCCCACGAGCGGATCCCTTGCAGGCAAGATAGCAGAGGTCACATGACGACACGGCAAGACGCTCGAAGACTAAACTGACGGCGCGCAGCAAAGTGAGCCGAAGGTTTGAGCTTTTAATTACATTTCAAAAGCACTTAAGGTGAAACTCATTAAAAGTTGATGCGTTGGTGGAAAATGCCTTTCACAGGCCGGGACAGGAAGAGGAACCACTCTTTGTCTTTCACTTTATTAGGTACCCCGGCACAATGTA
This sequence comes from Dunckerocampus dactyliophorus, assembly GCF_027744805.1. Classification (NCBI taxonomy): domain Eukaryota; kingdom Metazoa; phylum Chordata; class Actinopteri; order Syngnathiformes; family Syngnathidae; genus Dunckerocampus; species Dunckerocampus dactyliophorus. The sequence goes on along the minus strand of NC_072831.1, from coordinate 27,563,965 downwards.
ATGCAGTGGTTTTCATCCTTTTTTCACTAAAGTATGCCCTTTTTGGATGGAAAACACAGCGCTGTAGCATCACTAGCTGATTCTTTACTGCCTAAAAACAGTGTGGCCTTGCTTGGAACATTCAGATATTAAAACGCATATAAAACAAGTAAACAATCCATTTGTTACTTTTTATTTCAGCTTTTTCCCTTAACATGATGCCTTTCTGCTGTATTTTCCCCGCTTTATTTGTTGAATTTCAATAATACCCAGCAATGTGCAATTTTAGGCGAAATTGTGTGTGAATGCTGGCAATGCCGACGCTGAACTCGCTGTCGAATCCCGCGCCCGGACCCTGACGAGCTGACGCCGGACTGAAATGCTGTGGTTAGCATGCTAACTGTTAGCATGTTAACACCTAGCATGATAGCATTAAGTGTGGATGTAAGATAATACCTGAAAAAATGGCTAAAATGCTAACACACTAATATTAACATATTAACATTGCTAACATGCAAGCTGTTAGCATGCTAACAGCTAACACGAAACCAGAGTCTATGTAAGTTTATACTTTTGAAAATAGAAAAAAATCTAATATGCTAATTTTAGCATTCTAGTAATGCTAACATGCTTGCTGTTAACATGTTAACACCGAACATGAAAACTCTGTCTATATAAGTTTATAACTTTGAAAATCACCTAAAAAGCTAACATGCTAATTTTAATATCCTACGAATGCTAACATGCTAGCATGATAACACTTACCATAATAGGACTTACTCTTTATGTAAGTTTATACATAACATGCTAATATTAGCATACTAGCAAAGATAACTGTTAGCATGCTAACATTGAACATGAAAACACTGTCTATGCAAGTTTATACCTTATACCTAAAACAAAAAAGCTAACATGCTAACATCAAGCATGCCAGTGCTTTGTCTTTATGTAAGTTTATACATGTCGAAATGGCTTAAATGCTAAGATGCTGACTTATTAACAACGCTGACATACTAATGGTTAGCATGCTAGCTTGTTCCACTGGGTTGAACAGGGATCCTGTTGATCCGTTTGAGCACTGCTGCCACCTAGCGAGAAGTTTGTGTATCATTCAAGCATGCAGGCAACCAATGCAATAACACGGTTTAGTGGAGCTCATCAAAGGATCAAAGTCGTCTCCCACACCCCACATGACCACATCAAAGAGTACATCTTAACAATTTACAATTGTACAGACTCCAGCAGAAGATGAGCATTTATTCTTTATTTTTGTCGGGATTCATCCATCATCTTATGTGGAAACACTTCCAGAATCTCTACTTCTTCTAACCCTTCTTCACTCATACATTGGCTCCATTACTGCCCTCTGCTGCCTGCACCCTGAATTACAGCTCTGGAGTCTCACCTGAGGGATTCTTCCCACACGGTATTGCACAGACAAAAAATAATAATAATAGTCCCAAATGATCAGAGCATTCTGTCCAAAATGTGAGAAATAGGAAACTTTGAAAAACTCCCCATTCATTTTCAATGGCAAAAATGTCTTGCAAAATGCAGCCTTGTGCAAAATCTGGGCATTGTTTGGCAAAAACGGTTTAGGTAGCACCGCTTTCCCGCACTTTGGACATCCCTGCTGTGTTGTAGAACAAGTTCAAGCTAGAGGCTCACTTTCGACATCATAACACTGTCCTGGAGGTATGAAGCTAACAATGTGGCCGTTTATTAATTGGCTTGTTGCTAATGTTTTAGTCGGCACACCGACGGCAATAGTTAGCACACCTCTGAGCGTTACTGTCGATATGCTGTGATACGTTGCATCACATTACACAGTGCAGGTGTTCCTAATGTTGTGGCCCGTACGAAGACATTCACAACATCACGTTGCACCTTTAATATTTATTTACTGAAGCTTTTGAGTGAAAATGGCGTCCATAATCCATCCATCCTTCTATCGTCAATGTAAAAAAAACAACACACATTCACAACTTACATAACGCGTGTTTTTCAAGCTAAAATGTCCAAGAAGGACATACTGGATTGTGGCCATATGACGCATTCACGGTCCATCGGATGCCGCAATGCTGAGAGGAATTAAAGCCCTTTTCTTTGTGTGTAAAATGTGACGGAAATACCTGACTGGATGTGTTGGCAGACGTGTCCTGCGTGCCCGTGGTGAGCCGTGCGTCCAATGACGATGAGCAGCGAGTATTTGTTGCTCTGGAGGAAGCTCAAGTCCGCGCAGCGTCTCGCCTCCTGCCGGACCTCCCTCTCCCGCAGCCGGCCGGACGCCATGTTGGATGCCGCCTGTGACGTCATCCAAGGAGACCACTGGTGGAGTTGACCGTGGAAGGAACGCATGAGTAAGATTAGTTCTCATGGTTTAAATAAAAAAAATAAATAAATAAATACACACACACACACATATATATATATATATATATATATATATATATATATATATATATATATATATATATATATATATATATTCACACACACAAATATAGAGTGAATTTCCCCGCTGTGGGATAAATATATACACACAAATATATATACAGTATACACACACACACACACATATATATATATACAGTATATTTAATTTCTACATGAGTATTTATTGTATTAAATATACAGTATATTCAGATAAGGCAAGCAAACATAAATCACTAAATTGATTGCCTTGATTTTCATTTTATTCACACATATTTTATTATATGTATTCCGCATTTTATTTGCACATTTTTAGAATTATAGCTATTTCTGTTCTATTATTTTTTTATGTCATTATTTTTTTTTCTTTTGGTATTTTCAGCTAAAGTGATACCTCACAAATCAACAAATGTATTACCTTCGAGGAAAAGGCTTCTTGAGACGTCATCTGTACTTCTGTGTAGAAGGTGTCGGACGTTTCGCTCCTCATCCGAAGAGCTTCGTCAGCAAACTAATAAGTGCTGAGGTGAAGGCAGGGCCGAGCCAGAACAATAGATGCTAACAAGCCAGTATCAGAGTCGTTCATACCCAATTCAGGGAGCGACACTTCCCTTTTATCGTAGGTGTGAATAACAGGATAGGATTATACCACTGCTCCGCCCAGGCTTAGTGTAACGAACCAATAGGAGGAGGGTGTTGGCACACCAATTCCGCCCACTCTTACTGTATTTAAGGCCTAAGCTACCAGCACTTATTAGTTTGCTGACGAAGCTCTTCGGATGAGGAGCGAAACGTCCGACACCTTCTACACAGAAGTACAGATGACGTCTCAAGAAGCCTTTTCCTCGATGGACAACTCCTGTACGACTGAGAGCCTACACAGACGAAATGTATTACCTTGATTTTATTTTTATTGACGCATGTTTTATGATTTCATTGGGTTTTATTTGCAGCATATGTTTTCCCTCTTATTTGAGATGGTTTTATATCTTTGACTTGAGCAGTGCTATCATAAATACTAAATTAATTGGCTCGATTCTCTTTTTATTCATAAATGCTTCATGTATGTGTTCCACATTTTATTTCTTTATTTTAGAATTACACTATAACTATTCATATATTTTTAGTATTTTTTTGGGCTGTATTCAGCTAAATGAATTGCCGTGATTTTATTTTTGTATTTTTTTTTATCTACGCATATTTTACAGTTTCTTTTTATTTACAGTACATATATTTTCCCGTTACTTTATATGGTTTTATGTCTTCAATTTAAGCAATACCCCATAAATCTAAATAAATTATATGAGATGATTTTCTTTTTATTCACATATAATTTTAATATGCCCTGCGATTGGCTGGCGACCAGTCCAGGGTGTACCCCGCCTGTCGCCCGAAGTCAGCTGGGATAGGCTCCAGCATGCCCCCGCGACCCTAACGAGGAAGAAGCGGTATAGAAAATGGATGGATGGATGGATAATTTTAATATTTCAACAATTTTCTTGACATATTTATCGATATATTCATATTATATTCTAATATTATGATATTATATTGTTATTATAGATTATCATGTATTATTATATGATATACAGTATAATAATATCCAATTTATTGCATTATTGCTATTTCTATATTTCTATTATTTTCTATATTATTATATATTCAGCTAAATTGCAAATAACATAACTCAATAAATTATATGACTTGAATTAATTCTGTATATATATATTTTAAAATATTCATTTCATTGTGTTTTATTTATTTAATGAATCCACTAATTGATATATTATTTCTGTCACTGTAAATACTGTGTTTCAGCAACATACCAACAAGTAGCAGTTGCATCGTTTGGGCACTGATAAAATACACCAAATTCTTTCTTTCTTTCTTTTTTTTTATCGCAAATGTTATGCAAGGCCACACTGGCGTACTTTATTGTCAAGGACACACAAGGACACAAAGTCAAACAACCACGGGTTGGTATTTCCTCTTTTGTAACAACATCGGACAGAAGAGTTAAAACACACATTAAACACGTGAAATGTACATATCACAGGCTTGTGCAGGTGTACCTAATGATGTGACCAGCAGCCAACATTCCAAATTTACAAAAGACGAAAAGGTTTCATTAAATCCACAACAGTCCTCATCCCACATGAAATAGAGACTCGGCCTTCCGATGAAGACTTTTCTTTTTCGTTCACAAGCACTTGAGGACGTAAAAGTTACAGGAAGTCCCCCGGGGACAGCTGCACAGCGTGCCGATGCGTGCACCTTTACGCACGGCGCACGGCTCCCCTGCGTCGCACTGAAATGATACAAAGAGCAGACAAAATAGCGTTACCATAAAGAACAGGATGCTGAAAAATGGTACGTAAAATGAAACAGAATCAAATAAACACAACCGAATGGTGCAAAAAATATATATATACTGTAAAATAAAATACATTTTACATTTTCCAAAAGGGCTGACAAAGACAAACATGGGGAAAAATAACAGTGAAATAAAATAACGATATTATAAATAATGATATTGACGGTCGCACTGAAAACAAGTACAATAAAAATTACTTATAAATTAAGAATAGAATAAAATAAAATTAAATAAAATTACGTTCATTGAAAAAAATGTAACTTAATTTAAATTATTTTAAAACATTAATTCTATTTTATTTTAATTATATTTTACTGACTTTTGCACAGAAGGAAAATAAAAGGAAAAAAGATACTAAACACGCTGAATTGATGGCCACACTGACAACAGCTACAACAAACAGCAAAATACATTAATAATTAAAATAAAATAAAATAAAATAAAATAAAATAAAAAATTTAACATAACAATGTAAATTAATTACAGTGATTTTGCACCAAAATGGGAAAAAAAAGCAAAATTTAACAAAAAAAATGGACAGCAGCTAAATAAAAATGAAATGAAATAAAATAAAACTAAAATAAAATAAAATAATACTAAATAATACTAAAATAAAAGTAATTGCATTAACAGTCACACAAAAATCATAGAAGCAAAATAAAAAGCAAAGTAGATGAAGAAAGGTAACAAATAGGACTACAATTAAATTTTAAAAAAGATAATATAGGAGCTGAATAGAGCCGAATAAAAATGAAATAAAATAAAAAGGCCATGTTTATGAGTGATGTGTTGTACTTACAGACGGCAGCCAGCCAAGTTTCTTCTCCGAGGGTATCTCTTTATTCCTCAGCTTCTCCAGGACCTCTTGTAAAGCATCAATCTGCGTTCAAAATACACATAAATATATTGAAAACGCAATCATTTATCATTTTCATCTCACAAACATCTCACCAGATCTTTCTCCTGTTGTCTTTTCAGTGTGAAATCCAGCGAGCGCGCCTCCACGGAGGTGTCCTCGGCCTGGGCCAGCCACAGGAAGTCGGTGCAGCAGCAGACTGCGACGGCGGCGGCGAGGAGAAGGGCTCTGGTGCTGACCATGGTTGCTGCTGATGGGAAAGAAGGCGTCTAGTGAAGGTTTCCTGGAGCACTTTTCGTCTTTATAGGGGCTTCTGACATCATCAGCATCTGAAATATTGATGGAAACGTTGACCTGGGCCACCCCGATCACCACCTTTAGATGGTACATAGTGTCCATTGGATGTATTTGATGAATAAATGGATGGATGAGTCATTGTGACGACAGCCAATATGTCTTTTTAGACGTCCTAACGTTTGCTGTCCATCCTGCATGTCACCGCTGTCCGATAGGACAAATAAAGCAGGACGCTGTCTGGTTAACCTGCATTGACACCAATCTGTAATCGCCATACAATTTCCTCTTGCTGGATTAAACGAAAAGCAGTTCCTTCTCCGTGCCATGACGTCACAGACCACCATTACCTATTATAGCTTTACATCATAATATGGAACTATCTGTTTAAAAAAGGATTATTAGTGCAGGGTTAAAACTGAATTAGACAGAAAGCAGGTGGTATGGTAACATAACATGAGGTACACTTTCACAATCTAATGACGTCCAATATAAAAGCTGTGTAAGAAAATCATATTATACAACTCATATGTAAACAAAACAAAAATAATTCAAACAAAATCAAGCAGTGTTGTATAAAATAATTATTTTGGATAATTCTTATCTTTAAAATGTGTTTAGATAACGTCACTAGATATATTCTTTAATATCTAATCCAGTGTTAAAAAGCAAACGTTACCATGTCATCCACCACCCCTCTATTTTGTTATTGTAATAACTTCTTTCGTCCAAACGGGGGCAGCACTAAAACACGCCCATCAAGAGGCAAACCGGAAGTGCACTGTTAGTTAGCCTGCTAGCAGGGAACAGTCGTCGTGCAGGTGTCCGTTTTTACTTTACTCTTGACTTTAGGTGTTCGGCAAGTGCAAGAATGTCCGAAAGAAAAGTATTGAATGTAAGTATGAAGCCAAAAGATCCAATTGTTAGAAGTAGTTGTGAGTGAAGTCGGGGGGGACTACAGAACAAGCTAGGCTGCTGTTAGCTTTGTAAGCCCGTGTTGCTACATGGTTGCTAATATACAATCACAACAATAAAACAATTGCATTGTTGTATGTTGATGATTTATAGACTTTATCCACACGTGTTCTCCTTAATTTACAGAAATACTACCCCCCAGACTTTGATCCGGCCAAAATCCCCAAACTCAAACTCCCTAAAGATCGGCAATATGTGGTCAGATTGATGGCACCCTTCAACATGAGGTCAGTGAACGTCTCATCAATGCTGGACATTGACGGAGATTTTCTTGTCGTGTTAACGTATATTTTTTCCCACTTTATTTTTGCCTGCAGGTGCAAAACGTGTGGCGAATACATCTACAAGGGCAAGAAGTTTAATGCTCGTAAAGAAACCGTCCAGAATGAACTCTACATGGGGCTCCCCATCTTCCGTTTCTACATCAAATGCACCCGCTGTCTGGCTGAGATTACATTTAAGGTGACTTTTTGCTTGAAATCTGTGAAGTGCAATGTTGAAAATGCAGAAAGTGTGATTTTTATTTTTATTTGATTCATTTTTTTAAGACCGATCCAGAGAACACTGACTACGCCATGGAGCACGGCGCTACCCGAAACTTCCAGGCGGAGAAACTCATTGAGGAAGAGGAGAAGAGGGTCCAAGAGGAGCGGGAAGAGGAGGAGCTGAACAACCCCATGAAGGTAGACATCGAGCATCGCAAGCTGCATGAATACACCGAGGAGGAGGGAGGGGGCTTGATGGCTTGTGGCCCTCCTGCCAGGTGTTAGAGAACCGCACGCGGGATTCCAAGATGGAGATGGAGGTGCTGGAAAACCTCCAGGAGCTGAAGGATCTCAACCAGAGGCAGGCTCAGGTGGACTTTGAAAGCATGCTCGGCCAGTACAGAGAGATGGAAAAGAGAGAGAGGGAGCGAGAGAAAGAAGATGATGAGCGGGAAACCAAGTGAGTGCGGATGTTGGTTGTTTTTGTTTTGTTTTTTTTGCTGACAGAGTGTTCCACAGAGACATGTTGGAGCGAGCCCTCGTCAAAAGACTGCAAGACTCTGACTCTGGCAGTGAAGAGGAGAGCAGCAGCAGCGTCAACGTGCAATCAAAGAAGCCCAGCAGTGATAAACCTACAGACATCCTAACCGCGGACAAACCCACTGAAACACAAGTACGTATGACCACCGACTTGCTATGCTCATTCTCTCAGAACACTGTATCGTTTCTGAGAATAAAGTTGAAATAATGTGGTAATAACGGTGGGAGTAACATCTAAATATTCAGAGGAAGTTGTTATTCATAAAAAAAGGTGCACTTTGAATAGAATAAAGTCTTAATATCCCAAGAAAAATGGTGTAACTTGATAAGACATGCCATAAAAATACATAATGGTATAAGATAATCAGAAAATGTCATAATATTATAAGAATAAATCACAATTTTATAACTTGTTTTAGTTTTTGTTTTTATTTTCTCCCTCTCATTACTTTTTATTTAATTGCAAATGTGGCGATAATACAAAAATAAGATAATTTCAAAAAAGAAAATCAGAATTTTTGAAGATGGCATTAAAGAAAAAAGTTGCAGTTGAAACAGAATAAAGTCATCATATTCCGAGATAATTGTTGTAATTTGATAAAATAATATGCAAGAAAAATATGCAATTGTTTAAGATAATGGGGGGAAAAAGTTGCAATTTCAGGAAAATAACACCGCAATGTAGAAGAATAAATCTGAATTTCATAAGATATCACTTGAAAAAGTTGTCATTTACAACAGTAAGAGGAAAAGGCATTGGAATTTAAATAGAATAAAGCCATCATCTGAAATAAATGTTGACATTTGATAAGATAATACGCAAGAAAAATGTGTCATTGTGTAAGATGATAGGGAAAAAGTGCAATTTCAGGAAAATTATATTCTAAGAATAAATCCTAATTTTACAAGACATTTTTTGAAAAAGTGTTAGTATTTAAGAGAAAGTCTTGACTTTTTATTGGATGATAAAAGTGGTAATTATCCTATATTATCAGAGGGGAAAAATGCATCATTTTATAAGATAATATTACAAAAAAAGTTCAAATTTAAATAGAATTAAGTCATAATATTGCCAGAAAATGTAGTAGTAAAATAGTTCTTATGCAAGCAAAGCTGTGAGATGGGGGAATAATGTCCTAATATTCTAAGAATAAATCAGAGTTTTCAAAAATATTCTTACTTTAACAAGATGGGAGAACATTTCGGATAAAATGTCTTTTTAAAAAGACTTTATTTGATGGAAAAAGTGGCCATTATACAAGAACAAGAGAGTAAAAATGTCATTTTTATAAGATAACATTACAAAAAACAAAGAGTTGTAATATTTGGAGAAAAACCTTAATTTTATTAGAAACAAGTCATAATATTTGGTGACGCTAAAGTAATATTAGGGGGGAAAATCCTCATTTTATAATTTATTTTTTTACTATGAAAGAAATCGTAATGTAGTGAGATTATATTACAATTATTTTGGTTTTTACAATTTTTTTTTTAAATTTTCTATGTTGGCCCTAGTACGGTACTCCTTTGTAAAATGAGTACATTTGGTGAAATCGATTCCCAATGAGTGACGCTTTCCTGCATTCTTTCTCGTGGCCATAAGAGGGCGACTCCACTGTTGGTGGAAATGAGGCTTTTCCTCACCACCTATCGTCATGGAATACAACGTAATTGGCAGAGTATTTTATTCTTGCTTGCTTCTTGCAGGCGACCTGTGTGAAGAGAGCCAAGTTGGAGAGCTGGGAGAGGAGCGTGGGCACGCTGGGGGGTGGTAAAGGCTCACTTGGATCCCTCGTAGTCCGCAAGAAACAAGCGGTCAACACCACTACAAGTCCAGTGCAGATCTCAGCCACAGGTATCTCACTATCAGGTAACAGTAGATGGACTTCATGGTCATTATACAACATATGACAACCTGTCGCTCTCTCTCTCTCTCGCTCGCTGTTTGTTTTGACAAGACTCAAAGACGTCGATTGCCAGCACCACCGCTCCTTCCATCGGTGCGCAAAACGGATCGTCCTCTCTGAGCTTGCTCGGTGCTTATTCAGACAGCGAGAGCAACGACAGCGAATGAGGATGAAAGTGGAGTCAATGACTGATGCAGCGTTATCTGCTGTTGTGTACAAATGAAGTAAAACTGTGTCGTTAAATGTATTTTAGTCCACATTTCACGGACTGAGCTGTGTTGACCTATTGTGCATAAAGGATATTTCATTCAAATTAAGACTTGAGATTTAGCTGTGTATTGAATTATGCATGTAGGGATTTACGTGATATTTTTTTATATCAGCGACTTATATGAAATTTGTATGGACAGAATTTGTTGTTTTTTTAATTATCCTCAAAATTAAATTTTGCACCAAAGATTTTTTTCAATTGCATATTATGACAAAAAGAGTATACTTTTTTTATTGTATTTATGTTAAATTGACCAAAAAAATCCTGACTTTTACAAGTGGGACCATGTTGGGACCTAAAAATGGATGTTTATTATTAAGTTGAATAAAAAAATATATAAAATAATGATATGGGCTAGGCTCGGAACTGTTGAAAAGATTTGCCTTTTGAAAGTAGAAAAAAAGTTATATTTTTATTAGACTTTTATAAGCATGACCATTTTGGGACCTAAAATTGTTTTGTTTTGTTTATATTAAAGTGAATGTAAAAAATATATCTTTTTTAAAAATAGTACAAAAATGATACTGATTGGGTATGGGACCGTAAGAAAGTATTGCAATTAAAAGTAGAAAAAATAGTTACATTTTTGATTATACGTTTACAAGCGGGACCATTTTGGGGCCTAAAAATTATATTAAATTGAATATTTTTTTTAAATAAAAGAAATGCATCGTATTTTGGTAACAAAGTGAGAGAAAAAGCTAAATATTACAAATCTCTCAAATTATGCAACTGCATTAACCACAATAACGGAAAAAGTTATCATACTGTATATCTGTAAGGGATTTTATTTTATTAATTAATTGGTCAGGTATTTCTTTATTAAATAGCGTATAAAAGAAGACAAAATAGAGGTAGTTCTTCAAACGTCGGCCCATATAGAAATAAATATGCCGCACCTCCCCTTTAAACAGGCTGTTGTGGGTTGTCGGTGAGTCTACACCGTAGACCACTGTGGCCAGGCCAACAGGCTAGCAGTCTGACCTACGAGCTGCCAGCCACCTACTAGCAAACAATGGTTACATTTCTGACTTAAAAGTTCCGTAAAAGACAATAGATGGTTAAAAAATGTGGATTTAAGATAAGCGGAGAGCCGTCAATGTAAAGAAAGAGGGTGAGTATACAAAGAAAGTAAACTCGTCCACGACGCTACGCAGGTAGCTAGCTAGTTAGCTTAGTTTTAGCAAATGGCTAGTTGTTAATGTGATATTCTAAGTGAACTTTGTGTTGATTCATGCGTTTGTCAACTCTATTACAAGCCTCTTAAGAAGGCATTATTTCTCCTGAATTCTCCTGTAATAAACAACGTAACGTAAATTAAAGCCTAACAAGCTCATGCTGAAATGTGGTCGTTTGAGCTAGCAGGCTAGCACACTGTACAGTCAGTTTCGGTTTCGATTAGGACTACAAATATGTTGTCCACGACTCTTTGAAGTGTTTGTTGTGCTTGACTTCGTTAGTGCAAATGCATTTATAATGTGACTGTGAATGTGAATACAAGAGTTGTATAAACTACTTTCTGCCACATTGGTAAGAAGCACACTGTGCCCTTTGTTGCCAGATCCATGGCAAAGTGGCTGAAGGACTACCTGAACTTTGGCAACCGGCGTGACCCCCCGCAGCCCCCGAGGCCCGACTACAGCGAGAGCGAGATCCTGCGCGCCTACCGAGCCCAGAAGGAGCTGGACTTCGAGGACCCGTACCAGTGCTCGGACAAAGAGCAGCAGAATGGCGGTTACGACGGCGCCAAAGTGAGCCTGCCCCTGTTCCCAGCGTTTGGTTCCACCTTATCTAACGGTGCAGAGGTATGGCATCCATTTTTACGGAGTGACTGTTGCTTCTGCTGTTTTCATCCAAAATTGTGGTTCATTCAGTGCCGTATTTCCTCAAAATGTGGCTTTTTTTCCACGATGCACACCATTCAGTGTCAACAAATAAACTCCTCACCTTAAATAAACACCACAAGGGGAAAAAGAAATGTGTTGCCACTTTTAAGTGCCTGCAGTATGACATCTGACTTGTGATACCAAGGTAGATAGACGTGTCATTTTCAATTAAGTTAACTAAATCTTAATGCATTTATTCATTACGGTGCCTTATTGTTATTTATATTATAGAAATCTATTTTTTTTATTGATGATTATTATTTAAGAAATGTTGTAATCATTATACTATAAGGTAATCGCTAGCCATTCGAAATTATGGGGAAAAAAATACACGTTTTATTCTGCTGGGCTGAGTTTTAGGGATGCGGTTCCTGGCTGGAGCTTGCGGGTTGCGTGCCTGGAGAGCGGCGATGCGTATGGGCGTGTTCAGTGGACAAAATGCATGCGCTAAACCTCTCTGGGAGGGGAGGGTACAGATTTTTTTCCCCCCAATATTCTCGTGATGGACGGCAAAGTCCCAAATGTCGACTGGTGGCTCGCGATCGAAGGGCTGGTGACCCCTGATATAAAGTATAATAATAAAATTTTCATTTAGTTAAATTTACAGTTTTTATTCATACCTTCATTCATTCATTTTCTATGCCACTTTATCATCATAAGGGTCGCAGGGGTATGCTGGAGCCTATCCCAGCTGACTTTGGGCGAGAGGCGGGGTACACCCTGGACTGGTCGCCAGCCAGTCGCAGGGCATTTACATTTTTAATGTACTTGTAATAATGCAAAACAGTATATTATTCATTTTAATACACATACAGTCGCTGTTAATTGGTTCCAGACCCGACCGTGATAAGTGAACGTCTACAAAGTAGGACTCCTTATTTATAAATCAAACATTTTCCTAATTGGAGCATAGAAAACCTGTTTATGACCTTCTAAATACCGGTTTTAACATTAATAGAGCCCTCTAGACATAAAATAACACCCTATAGTCACCCTTACACTCCTATTACCTAATATCTACAGCCGCAACAGTGAGAGAGTGTGTTATTATGATTATGATTATTATTATTATTATGTTACTATTATTGAGCCTGCTGTGTGATAACTCGAACTCGCAATAATGGCCTGTTGCTCCGGCGATCAAGTTTAATGCTTGTGTGTCTTAAAATCCACTTTTATTCTCTGGTTTTTAACTCGTCATGTGGTCCTATGTGTCTTTTTATTCGGGTTTTTTTTTGTTTTGTTTTTTAGTTTTAGTGGTTTTATTTGTTAGTTTTTTTAGTTCAATTTATTTATTTATTTATTTTTTACCTACTTCTTGGATTTATTGCTTTTATTGTTTTTACTTCTTGTTTTAAATATTTTACTGTTGTACGTTTCTTTGTTTTTATTTGATCTTTTGGTTTTACTAGTCTGTGCAGCACTTTGGAAACAGTGTTTATAAAATGTGCTATATAAATAAAGTGGATTGGATTGTGTGTCATTACTGACACCTAGTGACCATTGTACAGTACTACATAACATCGCGTATTCAAATGCATCTTCTAAATGCCTTGTATTTTGTGTTTTAGTTCATTTTTCTATTTTTATACTTGAAAATGCTTAATTTTGGCAACAAATGCTTATTTGTCCATAATTGTTTAACTAATAGGCCATATCCAACCACAAAACAGCATGATTTATTAAAATATTGTTGAAAAGCCGCGATGGAGTGAAGCCGTGTAATTCGAACCGCAATGAGGAGGCCAGGGACGACTGTGTCGCAATGTTTCATTGTCATTATTAATGGAACTATATAGAGAATTTAAAAAAAAAAGCAGTTTTACAAGTAAAGGTCACCTCTCCAATAAACTCCTTACCTGTAATATGGGCCTGGAACTTGCTGCAGTTGACTGAATAAACACCCCCAGCCATTATTGAGGAAATATTTAAATGGCATGTTGGCTTCTTATCTTGTATGAATACGTAGATATTGAATGATATCGTGATTTGTTAATAAAATACACGTGTGTCTGTGCAGGTCAAAGTGCTGTCCCCCAAACACAGACTGATTAAAGTGGACTCTCAGGAGTTCGGCCACTGCAAGAGTCCCCTGAGTCCTGTCACTGTTCAAGAGGAGCCTGTAAGAATTTTTCAAATCCATTTTTTCCCCCTCACTTTCACGTTTTGTGATTTATTAAAAAAATTTTAAAAAATCAAAAATATTCATCAAAATATCTTCCTCTCCGAGGTGCTGCCCTCCGCCCCGGTAGCACCGGACGCCGACACAGACTACTCTGACCCCTTCGACGCCCGCCCAGACCCACGGACCCGACCCAGCTGGGCGCCCAAATCCTCCCCATCGGACTGTTGCAGCTACATGGAGCCGTTTGAGGCTCAGCAGATTATTTCAGGTGAATTAGCGGACGTTTATCTCTTGAGGGGAATTAGTTGAAGAGACCATGGAGGTTCTTTGCTTTTGTGGGCCACGTTAACTGAAAAGAGGTGTTATTTGAAGCGTGTACATTTGTAATTCGGAACATGGTGTGTGATGTCACGTCTGGGTCTTCCTGTGCAGAAATGCAACGTAACAAGTGTGCCAGCGGGAGCGTCGGCCAGCTGTACGACAACCCGTACGAGGAAAGAACCCGTCAGCAGGCACGCGTTGCGCCGACTGCACCGCAGCAGCAGCAGCCCGCCCACAGGCTCGACGCCGGGCTTTCCCCCGTCAGGGAGAGCAGGCTGCCCCAAAACGATGAGCGGCCCGCCGATGAATACGACCAGCCGTGGGAATGGAAGAAGGACAACATCTCCAAAGCTCTCGCGGGTACTTTTTTTTTAATCATCCCACACTTTTTGAAACCCGGGCGTCAAAGGCGAATGCGAACCCGCTGCTTCTCTCTGGTAGTTCAGTTCGAGGGCGCCGAGAGGGAACGTTCACGCATCCAGACGGAGCAGAGCAGGATCGCAAAGAGCGGCGGCTCGACCACGTCGGTGGACTCCAACACTCTGCGCCTGGTCTGTGACGCCCTCCCCCTCCTAGGAGAGAGAGTGGACCCCTTCATGCCGCTAGAAAGACAAGTGTGAGTTTTACACTTGAGTTTTCCTTTTCTTTTTTGGACACAATGGCTGCAAAATATTTGGCCTTTTTCTTCCACCCCAAGATACTGGTGATGTTCGATACCACTGATTTTGTTTGTGATCCGATACAGGGTAAAATTCAGGCTGGCATTGGCGATACTGATTCGATACCGGTACTTCAAAGAATCTAATTTAAAAATATGCACAAATTGAAGCAAACCAAGTCAACAAACTGCCTTAGATTGAAAAAATCTGCTATGACCACACCTTCTCCTTATGTCTTTGGTTGAAGACACAAGCCAATGCGCAAGGAAAGGTCAGTTTTGGTTTTGATTTTGACGATGTCGACAGCTGCTTATGTCGACGTCAGTCAGCCAATCCCTGGACCGTTGAGATAACCAGGTTCTACTTTTTTTTTGTTTGTTTTTTGTTTTAATATTAGTTTAAGTATCCTGATCATTACAGTGTAAACGTCCTGTTTGCATGCTGGTCTTCTTCTACAGATGGTACCACGGAGCCATGAGCCGCTCCGAGGCCGAGACTCTGCTGACTCTGTGCAAGGAAAGTTCCTACCTGGTGAGGAACAGCCAGACCTGCCGTAATGACTACTCTCTCTCGCTCAGGTATGCACTTCATTTTGGTCTATTTAATGCTCATGAATAACTACATCATTTACTTGTGCTTCTGTGGTGTCTGGTGTGCTCTGCTGATGCGCGCTTGGCTTCCCAGGAGCTGCAAGGGCTTCATGCACATGAAGTTTACCCGCTCCGCCGACGGATGCTTCGTGCTTGGGGAGAACAGCCCGCCCTTCCCCACCATCCCGGAGGTTATCCACTACTACACCACACACAAGCTGCCCATCCGAGGGGCGGAGCACATGTCCCTGCTGTACCCCGTCATCGTGCAGACGCTCTGACATCTCTCGGTGCTACTGAAAACACGATGTTGCTCCGTATTTACTGTACCAGCTCACCGCCTCGTCCCGATACACACTTTCAGCAGGCAGCTACAATCCAGCCCGGTGCCTCAAGACTCATTTTCTAGTCTTTTCTCTTGGACTTTTACAGCCATTACAATGTTTCTTTTGGCTTTAATTAACGAGAAAAGACCTAAAGTAGATCCGGTTTGAGTAGAAAACTACTATGCTTCCCATCCTGTAGGTATTAGCGACCCATGTAGAGGACTTCTTAAAGGCACAGTTGAGGGTTTTCGAAGCCTGTGAATGTCAAAAAGGATGCCTGCTGCCGCTCAGCAAGCAGGACAGCTTTAGTGAAGTATTGAAAGTCTTTGTGATCCTGACCTTTTTTTAAAAAATATATACAGTATAGCTTTGTTTTGTTTTATAAGATTTGAAAATAAAGTTGTCTGTTTTTGAAGGAGGCCCATTCTGTCATGCTGTATGGAACTCGTCTGTGGTTCTCTGTGCCGTTATCTCCTTTCCCCCCCTCCCCTCCACAGGTGGGCCATCTGATACCTTAGCAACCAGCAGACTGCACCTGACTGACAGGTAAACACAGCTTCACTTATTTGGAACCTTAAGTGCAAGATGCATTTATCCTTGAGGAATATATTAGTTATACTGTTCTCTGCATCGGGACAGGAGGAAGCCATCTCCATCCTGCTGGAATAGACTTCACACATGGGAGCGTTTTTGGCAGGTTGTATTGTGAATCTACTAAATACGGTTTTATTGCTATATTGGCAAAACCATGACTTATTCTCGGCAGTTATTGTATAATTGTAGAGGTGTCACAAGATTAAAGCATGATGAGATTTCTGTTCAGAAAAAAACGTGTGCGATAAGTAATCATATGATAAATAAAAATGAATTTGATAATTTTTCCGGCCTCTGTATATTGCCGTGTGCATGCGTGTCTGTTTGCCTCGTCTCTCGCCTCCAAACAGGCAGGAAGAGCGTTCACTCTGTGCATTGGTTCAGCGTCATAGAATGACGGCAAACAGAGTGAGCCCTCTTGTCAGTCGTACAGTTGCTTTGTCGCTGCGGGGATGAGGTGGGGATGCTAGCATACACACAGCAAAAGAGTGGAGCTTCGTGAGGCGCAATGCAAGGTAAAGTAGTAGAAGTTACGAGGGGAAAAAGACTCAAGGCCGAATGCCACGGCCCCCATGTGGGAATATCATTAATGAGCAAGGTGAGTCAATCAACACCAACAAGCCAGTGTGCCAAATTTCTTCAAAAGCGGTAGCAACATAAAAGGCAGCAAAACGAACTTGTTCATCTCAACCATATTTACCCGACCCAGATCCCAACGCACTCAGACATTTGGTCAGCAAAGTAAATACAAACGAAACTGCGCAAAATTGTGTGCGCTCACAGAAAGTCATCGCAAAATAATTGCTGCTCTTAATGCAGTTGAACAGCCAGCATTTACAGAAATGCTGCAAACATTTGTTGACAATAATATTGTTTAGCGCCAATTTGTGGGATAAGGAACATTTTAAAAAGCACCTGCATTGTTTTGTGATGCGATTAAGTACGTCTGTGTAGGCTCTCAGTCTTACAGGAGTTGTCCATCGAGGGAAAGGCTTCTTGAGACGTCATCTGTACTTATGTGAAGAAGGTGTCGGACGTTTCGCTCCTCATCCGAAGTGCGCAGGATGAGGAGCGAAACATCCGACACATTCTTCACAGAAGTACAGATGACGTCTCAAGAAGCCTTTCCCTCGATGCGATTAAATAGTTTGGCTGGCGGGGGCAGCAGAGAGAGGCTCCAGCATACCCCCGCAACCTTAGGACAAGCGGCATGGAAAATGGATGGATGTCCAGTCATATTTTTTTCCATTGTACTTTTCTTAAAATTGTTAAAATCTCGCCTCGCCTCACCTCGTCTCGTTCTCATGGACCCAATCACGCGCATTGTCTTGTCTTGCGAGTTGGGTGTCTTGTGACACTCCTGTATAATTGCTAAGCAACCAATAACCAACCTGGAAACACAAAAATTTAGCATTAAGTGTATTTTAATTATGATTTTTTTTCACACATTTTTAAAACATTGGAATGAGGGCTACTATTAATAAATATATTTGTATATTTTTTAAAAGTCTTGAAATCATTTTTTAAAAACTGATTTTTTTTAAAATGTATCAGTTTTTTGCAACATTTCACATTTTCTCTCTGTCTGCAACAACTAAAAAATCAACCTGACTATAACTGCTGTTTTACTTATTGTTTCTTAGTGAATTCTAACTGTAATTTACTTCAATGTGAAATTTCTCTTTACCAATTAAAAACATTTCAAATAAAATCTCAACTTGAATATAGAATAGAAGCCTAACCTTGTGAGTGTTTTGTCTTTTTTTTTTTTTCCCCTGTAGGCTGTCGAGACTTTGTTTGAACAGAGTGCTGCAGCCTCCATCCTTACCATGACAGCTCGCATCCAGCAGCTAGCTCAGCCCAAACTCAACCGACTCCAATATCCAGACCGGTATGCCTGAATGACTGACCCACGTCTGTCTCTTTATCTCTTAATCGTCTCCTGCTTGCTGGCCCACAGTCGTTCTGTTTACTGGCTGGACAAATCTCCTCCCCTGCAGAGGACCAAACTTCCCACTGAGACTGGTACATCTGTCACATATTTAAATATATATAAATAAAATGCAGCAGCTCTGCTATTATTTATTTAATGTTGTGTTCACAGAGTTAACGCCTCGCTGGGCTGAACTGTGCAGAAGTAAAAAGTTCTACGCTCAACTCACGTAAATGAAAAAACACATTTGTGTACTGTATGCTGCCTTAACCTTAACCCATAGCCTAGTCAACAATTGGATACACTATCGCATTCATTAGCATTACAAAAAGTGTGTCCAAACGTTTGACTGGTGCTGTACATTTAGAAACATAACAATTGGCAACAAAATCTTTATTTCAACACCAGACTTGATCCAAACTATGTTGTTTTTGCATGTTTTTAGGACTTTATGAATGGAAGTTAAATTTGGA
Source organism: Dunckerocampus dactyliophorus (assembly GCF_027744805.1). Taxonomy (NCBI): domain Eukaryota; kingdom Metazoa; phylum Chordata; class Actinopteri; order Syngnathiformes; family Syngnathidae; genus Dunckerocampus; species Dunckerocampus dactyliophorus. The sequence goes on along the minus strand of NC_072831.1, from coordinate 27,544,944 downwards.
AATTATACAAAATAGTGCCCCAAAAATTGTTGAATTACAAGGCTTTTGTTTTACTTAAGTAACTTTTTTTCTTAATATAATTCGTATCATATAATTTTTTAAAAATTAAAATTAAGGAAAAAAGATAATTATCAATAAGCAATAAATAAGCAGTGTCAAGCAATACATTATAAGAATGCAGGTAACTGATTTAAAAAAAAAAAGCCAAAAATTAAAAATATATATATATATTTTTTAACAAAGTGTAATAAAAAAAACTACAGGGAAAAATAATAAATATAAATACTGTACTCTCCAGGCGTTCCCCCATGTGGCAAGTGAGTGATGCAGCTCTCAGGGCCGTAGCGTCGGAGCGGCTGTGTCGGCTCGCCCAGCCCCGGGCCCCCACTTCCGCCTGGCAGCCGGCCTTCCCACTGCCCATCCCTGTGAGTAACGCCACTCTTGTAGAATTCCCAAGAAGGAATGTAAAAATCTGGAGCTTCAAATGTGTCGTTCAGCTGAGGAGAGCAACGCAGACTGCGGTCGCCACCCCTCGGATTTGCCAGCTCGCCCGACCAAAGACGCGGCCTTCTGTTGGGGGTCATGAATTCCAACTTGGTGTCCCCAAGATGCCCAGGAAAGCTTCAGCACACATCGAGCTTCTTGCCAGTAAGTGCACTGTTGTGCATGTAGTTTGTTTTGCTCAACATAACAGAATCATGAACTACTGGAGGATGCCTGCCGTGCATTAGATGTGGCTGTAGATACTGTAGATACTTTGTTGACCTCCAAGAGAAATTCACCCCATTCCCATTACATTGTGTACGCCCTTACATTTAATTGCAGATTTCATTTTTATTACATAAACTTAACCAAGCCAAACTAACAGATCTTTTTGTGATATTTTTATCATAAAGCCCCCAAGCGTGAACACCCCAAACACGAGGCCGGGCGTCCAGTGTGCTGGCCCGTGTCCCGAGCGGCCAGAACCTGCATTGCCAGTCAGAGGCTTGTGGCGCTGTCCAGTCCAAAGCAGAGGAAGGCTCTCTTTGAGGGCTATGACCCGTACACGGTTAGCCGAGCGGCCCGCTCTGTAGACCCCTCGCCTCGGATACAGCAGCTTTGTCTACCAGTGCCCCACAAGTGTAGCTCTAAGTAGTTGTTTTTTTTTTTAAAGTGTGCTAATCATATTTATTAATATAAAATAAATATAATTTTCTTAATGTTAGTAATTATTTAAGTGTAGGTGCAGGTGTACCCCTCAGTGTCATTTTTACATTAAACATTTATTGTTGTCGTAAATGACCAATAATTTGTAGTACTTTAATGCTCTCAAAGCCAAACATGCAGAGTAGCGTCTTCAAATCTAATATTATATTTGATATTTGCATCTCTCACTGTTTGAAATGACACTTTGCCTTTTAGATGTAAACAACCATGTCATTAAAACATACACAGTAGTAGTGTAACTGGACAATGTGCAATAATTTGGCTTTTTCCTTGAATATTTTTACATTGTATTTCCATAGTTGTTGTTCTATTTTATTAGTTTTTTGTTTTTTTTTTACATATTGTGCTTTGCTGCTGTTATTACTGCATTGGGTGCTGCTGCTGGAAACTTAATTTCCCTGGTGACACATGCCTAAGGAATCAAAGGTAAACACCGGTAACGGGAAAAAAATATGATGGCTGCATCTTCATAAATACTTTTCTGCGTGTTAGGTAGCTCGTTAACAGGTCAAATAATTTAACAAAACAACATTAAAGGACACAGTTGATGTTTATTATACTGTAGTAATATATTTATTAATATTTGACCGAATCACATTAACTGCAACAAATGTCACATATTTGTTGAGGTTGAAGTCGGACATTTAAATAAATGTTGCCGTCCAAGATCATTATTCCCCGCCAAGACGCAAAATAAAATCACGTGATTAAAACCGGAAGTAGATGCTCCGTAGTGACGTCTTTCACACACCTGGAACACACAAGTACGTGGTGGTAAAAACAAGATGGACGCCTCTTTTGAAACTTGTTACGCGCAAGCGAGCTACGAAAGTAGTAAAATAATATTAAACAACCTTAATGGACACCGTGAGAGTTAATGTTACATACTTGACTACATTTTGTGAACTGATTTGTCGAGCAACAAAAGTAGTTATAACAATGTCACCTAGCTAACAATCGCCGTCACTACCTACAAGTTAACCTGTTTAAAAAAAAAAGGCAGACTTGTAAGAGTTGTGACGTTAAGGTAAATACATGTTCATTTTTGATGTTCCACCTGAATTAAGAGGACGGGTAACGTAGTGAGAGGCAGTGTCTACCTTGGGGGAGGTCGTAGTTCCGAGGCCAAACCCTCCTCTCGTAATCCGCTACTGGTGGGCCAGCAGTGCGCAAAAACGCGCTCTCCCGGCCGGTGCGTAAACAGAGACCGTCACCTCCTACACACCGGTGCTGCTCACCTTGGAAGTTTTTCCAGCGGTCACAAGACGACAGGTACGTCACAGACAAAGGGGAACCTCATACCCGGGCGTTATCGCTTCGTGGTAAACATGACGTTTGTGTCTGTTTTAAGGCTGTTCAAGGACATTTCTTCCATGACAGTGAGGGGAAATATGACAGAGCAAGGCAAGAAAATGCTTCTGGTCGTGGTGGACATTCTTTCCACCTTCATTGGTGAGTTGTTCTAACTTCTTAATAGTATAAACAAGCGATAGAAAAATGAAGCAATGCGAAGCATGTGGTTGCTCAACACAAAGCACATGGTTTATACATATATCAGACTCGTAAGCTGCGACGCACTTTCAACAAGTTCCACCATGCAGGCAGACCAGAAAACATGCAATTGCAGATAGTAGTTTTACTCCTTGTTACGGCACTGAAAGTCATCTTTGGTTGCTATCTTGTTCAAACAGGCCACAGTGTTTTCCAACACAGGCAGAAAGAATGCTGCAGGGTCATGTGTTGCCGACAGACTCACGCACACACAAACACACTAGTGCTATCGATTCTAAAAAATCTATTCTGGCTTTTAAAACCGGCTCATTACTAAATCTGTATTGATGCACCAACTAAAAATGTTAGCACTCATTAGAGTAGTTTTCTGGGACTGTTAAGAATTTTGCTCCTTTCTACATACAACAAACATGACAAAAAAGGCCTGTTTGATGCTTGATAAAAAATATCTTGCAATATTTTACTGACCCAATAAGATCTCTTCAATCCTTGATTGACGATGGGGGAAATAAGCAGCCAACAAATCGATGTGTACAGTATATTTCTATGTTAGAAATACTAAGCAGTGTTCTTTGCATTTTAAGTACCGGGGTGTCCACCGAGAGCCACATAACGGATGGGGGAGGTCACTTTGATACATTTTGTACATTGAAGATGTTAAAACCAATCCATTGTAGGCCAATATATGCTAAGCTATCTGAGTAAAACATCCACATCTCAGCTTTGTGTTACAGGTGACAGAACAAATTAGTCTAATATCTTAAAATATACTCTGTCATAAACATTTATTAATTTTTACAATATGCCGAGAGTCAATTTAAAAGAAAAAAAAAAAAGAACTGCTGGCCAAAAATGGCCCCCGGGGCACATTTTGGACACTCCTGGTCTGTAAAAATGCAGTCGTATAACAGCTTTTTTTTTTTAGGTAGCAAAGTAGTTGAGTCCAATAATAATGAAAAAAAAATTAAAAAGCTACATGACCAAACCAGTAAAAATGGGGAAAATAAACAACCAACCAATCAATCAATTTCTACTTGTTTTTTTTATTTTGAGAATAGTCGACACTAACGCAGTACAAACTCGTTGAGGCTGAATCATCAGCACCTCTGCCAGCTCCAGACGAGTCCTGCGGGAAAATAACCAACCAATAATCGATGAATTCTTGTATTTTAGGATCAACCTAAAATGCACTATTGTATAAACTTTACAAGGGGAACTTAATTTGAGCTTCTCTAATTTTGAATGCACATGTCCAGCATGTTCAATATATACGTACATATAAATAAATATATCGACAAATACAGAGTTTAAACTCGAGACTGAACCAACAGCACCTCTGTTGACTGTAGTCAAGTACTGCAGGAAAATAACCAACCAATCAATCGATTCATTCTTATATTGTATATATTGCTTTGCGAAATTTGTTTTTGAAGAACACATACGCAGTCAGCCTTTTAGAGTCCAAACTAGTGGAGACTGAATGAACAGCGCCTCTCCTGGCTGAGGCTAAGTACTGCAATCTATTTGGCCCTAATAACTTAACTAGTGATTAATGTCAATAAATTCCACATGATTGTCAGAGTTTTTGATAAAATAATGAACCGACTAATTGATTACAGTATCCATCTGTAGTATCAAACCAAATTATGGAAAATGCTGACTAACATTCATTTTTCCGCATGTTTTTCTCTCTGTACGCTCGTCTTAGAGTGTGGTCTTTCCCCTCTCTGACACAGTTCAGTGTCTCTTACACAAACTCCCGACCAGGCGTTTGTGTGTATGTAACTGTACGGCGAACAAAACAGCCTGTCGCAGCTTGCCCGGGTCTCCGGCGATGACATTAGAACCCGTCAGAATTGACATCTTCCAGGTGTTTGTGCCACCTCATCCCTCGCAGAGGCTTCAGGTGAGGAGATGGTTTGAGATACAAGACTCTGAAAGCTTGGAATGTGGTGTGAAAGACAGATTGCCAACAAGGATCTTTTTCATAAATAGTCTGAAGACTTTGGTGGTTCTTTACCTTATGGCGGAACCTTGTGTGTGCATTTATGCCCCTGTTGACGGACAGCGAGGAATGATAATGACCATTCTCAGCTTTTTCGACCCCCTCTTTGCACACTGTCAACACCTTGCTCGTCCATTTAGCCATCAGCCGGTCCCGTCTTGGATGTGTGCGTGTCTGGTTGCTCAGTGAAATGTCCCATATTATACAGTAGTATTTTTCAACCATTTTAAAGAAATCTCAGGTCCCACAGGAGTGTTCTGGTAGTGTTTGGACAGTTTTTAAAAATGTTTTTAGTAGGTCCGACTGGGAACACGCCGCTCTGTGTCTGTACCTTTTTAATGGTAATGAACTGTTTGTTGGTGTGTGTCTCCAAGAAGTGCTACAGGAGTGTGACACAAACAACTTTTAAGACCACAGCCTTTAAAGGCCTTTAAAAAAGTGTGGATTGAATGCCATTTTGTGTCAGGTATTCACACTGACATGATCTCTTGATGGCAACGGCAAAAAAAGCCTCTCTTGAGCACGGTGGGATTGTTGAGCTACATAAGCAAGGCCTCTCACAGCACACCATTGCTGCTGAAGTTGGAGGCAATATGACAGTCATTTGAAACTTATTCAAAGATCCTGAGGGTTATGAAACAAAAAAGTCAAGTGGTAGACCCAAAAAAATGTCACCGGCCCAGAGCCAGAGGATCCCATTGGCTATCCGTCAAGACACGGGATCATCCTTGGCCCAAATGACGGTTGTTACTGGTGCCGAGTGCAGTCCAATAACCATCAGACGGCATCTATGAGAGAAGGCTATTAAGGACACAAAACATCTTCAAAGGCCTCGTCTCTTTCAATGCCACAAAATTGTTCATTTGGAATTTGCGTGAGAGCACCAAACATGGGACATTGAAAGGTGGAAGAAAGTTTTTTTTTCTCTAAGGAAAAATGGAACCTTGACGGTCCTGATGGCTTCCAACGTCACTGGCATGACAAGGAGATCCCACCTGAGATGTTTTCCAAAGGACACAGGGGAGGGGCGCCATCATGATCCTTCAGTGGAACAATGCAGCTTCAGGTTGTGCAGGGGCGTCAAACGGCAGCTGGTTGTGTGGAGATGTTGCGGGGGGCGTCCCTCATGACTGAAGGCCCTCGTCTGTGTGGTAATGACTGGCTTTTTCAACAGGACAACACTGCACTTCACATGCTCACCTGACAAAGGACTTCTTCTCGAGCAGTGGTGGGCAAACTACGGCCCAGGGGCCACATCTGGCCCGCTCAGCGTTTGAATCCGTCCCACCAGTTGCTTCCAAAGTATTTAATTGAAACTTTTAACATACAAGCGAGCAACATGACTCGCAGGTAGTCAGAGTCAGTCAATCTGAGGCAACCTTTTGATGGTTTAAGTAGCTTTCCACATGCAGCCATCCAGAAAACTACCTCACCCATGGTGTCACACAAACACAAGTCAACACACTTTCTTGTTTTGGCATTTTTAAGCTCTATGTAGAACCTCCTTAAGATCCAACAGTGCAAAATGTAAATTATTGCAATTTTTCAACTATTTTGATCAGGAGTGTGTTATATAAGCCACTTTTTGTATGTACTGTAACTCTTGTTCGGCGTAACAGAAGCCATGTATCACATACAACATGGTCGCATTAAGGAGTGGTACAGGAGGACACAAACGTTAGCAACACTAGCGCAGCTAACATTACACTCACGCTTTAACAGCAACATCATGCTAGGAAGAAAAACAAAATGTCTACAGCGCCCGTGTCTGTAGCTGACTGGCAGATAGTTGGCAGAGGCCTTATTTTAAGATGTGCAGTGAAGCCTTTTATTTTATTTATTTTTTTTTACAAAGTGGTGGGCTTATGCACAGGGCGGACTCATCCAGCTCGGGTCAGGTCAGATGCAGTATCATGTCCGTGAGGAAGGAGGTTTTTCCGTCAAGGAAGAAAAAAATGAGCGTCTGAGCGCATCTTCTCTCAGAAGTGCAGAAAGGTGATTTTTTTTCCTCACAGTTGGTGCTTCTAAACCTGGGGTGTCCAAACTTTTGCATCAAGGGCCGCAGATTGAAAAATCAAAAGCTGCGGGGGCCACTTTTACATTTTTTTTCTTTTTAAACCAACCCATGCAGATATACTGAGACATTTCTTGTAGTTGTAGAAAAAGCAGCCTTCATCTCAGCTTTGTGTTATTGGTAACAAAGTATCATTAGGATGAATTTTTTTCTCCTTTATCCACTTTACACTTTTTTTTTGCTCGTTCTCCCTTTTTTATTCTTACAAATATTTCAAATTTCTTCTGATACATTTTTTCTTGTGATATTATGTCTTTATTCTCATAACATTTGATTTATCGTAAAATTGAGACTTTTACCCAACCTAATTATCCTAAAATTGCAACTTGATTCTTTGTTTTGTTTGTTTCTTATAATATTACAAGCTTTTTTTGTTACATACTTGAGTCTTTAGTATTTCTATAATATTGCTGTTAATATGACTTTATTCTCGTTGTATTTTGTTTTTATTGTCCTAAAATTATTGCTATTTTTTCCGTTGTTTAAAAAAAAAAAAGTCTTTTTGTATTTTTAGAATGTGCCAGGGGCCCATAAAAAAAACAGTCACAAACCGTAAATGGCCCTCAGCCGCACTTTGGACACCCCTGTTTTAAACAGTCTCTAGGGACACCGTACTGTTAGAGCGTCATGAAAAAGTTACTTTTGCATAATAGTGGACCTTCAAGTCTCCATCAGGAAGTGATTAGCAGGTAGTTTGGTGTGCTTTGTGTGGAATTAGAGATGTAGTGTTGTTAGCGTGTGTGTGCGCCTACAGAGGAGGTAACACATAATGACAGGATGGACATTTGACTGCAGAGGGGAAGAGGGCAAAATAAAACACGGATTGAGAGTTTAGCTCCAATGTGGACATTCAGCACATTCCAGCTGTATCTCTAAAACACACACACACACACACACACACCTTTTTTGCGGGTGGGGCTTTTGTGAGGATAGTTGAAACTCCACAACACACATGCACACACACACACACACACACACACACACGAGTGATGGTGCACTTTACTTGTTCTGATATTTGATTTCCAATATATTGTAGTCGAGCTTCCAACTGTGGAATGGCCCTGATATTGTAGTGGGAAACACTGTAGTGTTTACATGTTGTTGACAGAAAGTCCCATGAAGAAACAGCCTGTGGGTCACATGTTGTTTGTTCCACATTTACATGGTGGCTACATGCAAATGAATACACAGCAGTTCAAACCTGGGGTCCAAAGGGTGAGTTGCCAGGTCCTTTCTTTGTGTCCGGTAGGGCTATACAAAAAAAAAGTCCGGGCTTGGCCCACACTAACATGCAATTTAATTTTTAAATGTTGCCAATTAAAAAAAAAAAAAATACTTGATGAGCTACATAACAAATATTGAAATTTGACTCAAGGACTCATGCTGCACTGTCATTGGCATTTAGGGTGTCCCGATCCAATATTGATATTAGCAACAACAACAAAAAGGAGTATTATATCGGCCTGCGTTCAAGGCTTCGCTCCAGCGCATGTGATCACAAAAACAACGTGTGCTAGGAGCAGGAGCGACGTGGAAGTTCAAAAAAGACGTGTAAAACCTGCCATGCACAAGTTGAACACGACTAACCCCATCGCTCAACCGAAGCAGCACCACAAAAAACAGCACGAGTATCCTCACAAAACAACCCCCGCCCCTCAAAACAACCAACGCCCTCTGAAACATCCACAAAGAATTAGAAAACTGACTTGTTGTCATGCTGAGTGCTGCCGACTATTGCTTTCTGTTTGTTGAGTAATATCACTCGGTCAAGCCTTTCCTAACATTCCACACTAGAAAATAAGTACTTAAAGTATGTATGATTCGTGCTGATATCGGTAACGGTTGATTTTCAAGGCTGCAATATCGATATTGTATTGGAAGTGAGATAGTTGTATCGGGGCCAGGTTGGCATGACAGCCGACACCTATTCCTCAATCTCCCGCATTCACCAGTGAGCCTCGCCGGCCAGGTTGAGTTGGCCCCGCTGTCCTGGCCGGCTATGATTCATCAGCTCGTGGGAGGAACGATTACATTAATTAATCGACTTGTCTTTAGGTGGAGGAATGGACTGTCGGGTGGGTGAGTGAATCGCAATCTAAGAAAAAAAAAACGTGATTCGCACTTTTTTGCAGAATCGTGCAGCCTTTGTGTCTGTACTAATTAGTGAAGCCAGGGAATGTACAAAAGGCAGTGTATATCATATTTTATTCTGTGTTGCTGCTTTTCACGAGTCAGTACAGTGGAACCTTGGTTAGCATCATTAATTCGTTCTTGAAGGACGGACTCTAACCAAAACGGATGCTAACTGAATCAATTTTTCCTATAAGAAATCATATTAATCCAATTAATCCGTTCCAGAAAGCCAAAAATTTTAACGCAAAAAACATTTTTATAGTTTTACATGCAGCAAACATTTCCAAATGCATATAAATACATATAAACAAATGAAAGGCATAAATGAAACATTTAAAGTTACTTTTACATTCAACGAAGATGTGATTCTTGATGTGAATGACAATGTGGCAGCGAGACGCCACACAGATGCCACCTTCCTGTTTTATTTATTGAATTCAATAGTGTTTCTCAGCTTGGTAACCCAAAATGGAGCCACTGAAAATTCAAGTGCCAGCATTTTTATAAAGAAGATGAAAAACACAAATGAATTGAATTGGATTTAAGAACTAACTCGTGGTGTCTGTGTGGTGTCTTTGGGCACATTCACATCAAGAATCACGTCGTCAGTGAAGGTAAAAGTAACCTTAGATGTTCATTCATCCCTTTCATTCATCATTTACATACATTTAGAATTGTTCTGTGCATGTAAAACTATAAAAACGTGTTGTGTGCTGAGATTTTTGAGTCAGCTGCCGATGACATTACAGCAGGCTACATAGATGACTTCCGTAGCAAGCTAGCTTCTTTGTTAGAATCGTTTTGTGATAAAAAAAAAACAAAACATGAAGAACATAGTTGGACTCACACAGTGTATTAATAACACAAGATGCGCACCACATTGTACGCTAACCGGAATGTATGTAAACCAAGGCAAAATGTTGGTGTACATTTTTGATGTTAACTGAAAAACAGGCTAACCGGGGCAGGCACTAACTGCATTTCTTTATTTTGAGAACTTGTCCATCCCAAAGATGCTGAGTGATGCACATGTGGTAGAATACCGGCTTGTTGTCCAGAGCGTGAAACGTTGGAGGTGAAGGTCAGCTACCCTTAAAGCAAATACCAGCCAGTTTCCATTAATCTTCTCTCTTATGGTGCCATGACCTTGAACTCGCCACCGCATGTTCTAGAAGGCAGACACAGGAAAATGTACTTTGCAACTAGCATTTCATTTACGCTACAGCAGGATGATGGCTTTAAACAACAAAGACAATACAAATATGGAAACTAATTGAAAATATCAGTATGTTAAGTCACTCTGTGTTTGACAGCTGCTACATGTCACTGCGGAATGTTATTTATGTGGCATTTTGTAGTTTAAATGTCACACACACACACACACACACACACACACACACACAGTCGGTATGTGCCAAATATGTGTCAAGAGTAAAGTGGGAACTATTGACTTTTGCTACGTGATATTCCCATGTGAAAATGAAAGTGAAATGCTGAAGAGAAAGTGTGGATGTTTTGTGGACTTAAATTGTGGGGTCAAGAACATAGTTATTAGTTCCCATCGTGTGCATGCGTGCGCGTTACCGTGTAGGTTTTTGCCTGAGCCTTTCCGTTTGTGTAAGACACGAAAAGTTTTAACCTTTTTTCTGAGATAATTCTGTTTGTGAAGACTGTTTTTTTTTTTTTTTTTAATTCTAGCATGTTTGCAGCTTTGCAGGGTGTGTCTCTTTCTTTTGCCTTTTGACACCTAAAAGGTCAAACTTTTTTTTTTTTTTTTTAACATTTTTACCTCATGTTGACACACTTCTCCTTTCACTGAGGAAAAGGCTTCTTGAGACGTCATCTGTACTTCTGTGTAGAAGGTGTCGGACGTTTCGCTCCTCATCCGAAGAGCTTCGTCAGCAAACTAATAAGTGCTGGTAGCTTAGGCCTTAAATACAGTAAGAGTGGGCGGAATTGGTGTGCCAACACCCTCCTCCTATTGGTTCGTTACACTAAGCCTGGGCGGAGCAGTGGTATAATCCTATCCTGTTATTCACACCTACGATAAAAGGGAAGTGTCGCTCCCTGAATTGGGTATGAACGACTCTGATACTGGCTTGTTAGCATCTATTGTTCTGGCTCGGCCCTGCCTTCACCTCATTTGCAAGACTAAGAGCTGTGGGTTTTGGTCTCAGTAACCTGCTGAACACAGGGTCCAAATTGAACCTCAAACCACCATTCCGATTCAATGATGGGTTCTGTTGTTTGACAAAAATAGCTTCCTTTACTCCTCTTTCAAACCATCTGTTTTCTTTGGCCAAAATCTTTACCTCGCTGTCCTGAAAAGAGTGATTGGTAGCTTTCAGGTGTAGATGTACTGCTGATTGAGGACCACTAGCATTGTCCCTGCGATGTTGATAAAGCCTTTTTTGGAGCATTTGCTTAGTTTCCCCAATGTAGTGCTCTTTGCATTCCTCATCTTTACAGTGGATGGAATAGACCACATTGCTCTGTTTCTGGTTTGGAGCCTTGTCTTTAGGATGCACTAATTTTTGTCTCAGGGTATTTACTGGTTTGAAATAGGTAGGAATTTTGTGTTGCCATAAGATCCTCTGGAGTTTTTCGGAGACCCCCGCTACATAAGGGACTACCACTCCTCTCCTTTTTGCTTCTGTGGGCTTTTGGGTTTCTTTCCCTACTCTCTTCTTTTGACATTTGTTAAAAGCCCACCGTGGGTACCCACAGGTTGAGAGCGCTCTCTGGACATGTTGTGTCTCCTTTTTCTTTCCCTCAGCACTAGTTGGTATTTGTTCCGCTCTATGTTGGAGGGTCCTAATAACCCCTAGTTTGTGTTGTAGTGGATGGTTTGATTCAAAAAGCAGGTATTGGTCAGTGTGTGTGGCCTTTCTAAAGACCTCTGTAAGTAGCTGTCTGTCCTTTCCTATAATTACCTTGCAGTCTAAGAAAAATCCACAAGGAAGGGTTTCCCCTCAGACCCATTGTCTGTAGCATTGACTCTACCACGTACAATGTAGCGAAATATGTAAAAACAGTCTTATCCCCATTGGTAGGCAACACTGATCATCATATAGAGAACACAAAAGGGTTTGTGGCGAGCATCAAAGACCTCAGATTGGAGCCAGAGGAAACTTTGGTGTCTTATGATGTGACTTCACTTTTCACATCTGTCCCCACCTCAGCAGCAGTCTCGGTGGTGAGGAAGAGACTGCTCGAGGACTCAACTCTGCATCGGAGAACAAAACTTAGTGCTGACCACATCTGCCAATTACTGGAAATTTGCCTTAACACCACATATTTTCAGTTTAGAGGGAAATTCTACAGACAAATTCATGGTTGTGCTATGGGCTCACCAGTCTCACCCATAGTGGCGAATCTGTACATGGAAGAGATGGAGAAACAGGCTCTCACATCCTTCTCAGGGACAAAACCAAGGCACTGGTTTAGATACGTGGATGACACCTTTGTCATAATCAAAAAACAAGAAATTCAGTCTTTCACAGATCACATCAATGCGGTGGACACCAATATCAAATTTACTCGCGAGGACACTAAAGAAAACCAACTAGCCTTCTTAGACTGTGTACTATTTTCTTACAATATTAGGAGTGTGTCAACATGACCAAACTAGTAATGACAGGGTTAAATTCAACACAAAGATGGAAGATGGTTCCAGTAAAAACATCCCCCACTACCAGGCATCACAGGAAGTCGGGCGGTTTAATTTCCAATAACTATTTTGCCTCCCAAAATGAACACGAATAACCCCGGTTTGGTTTCCCCACTCATAGCGACGGACACAGAATGTCACTGATCTGCATGATGATGTAAGCGGACTGCAATGGCAAAAAGTGAAAATTTCACTGCACAGTTGTCCCGAATTGTTAGTTTTTGTGTAATCCTGCCAACTAAAAAAACTTTTGGCTTTTTGTGGTTAGCGGACACGTCCATCTTGATAATTACAGGTAAAGACGTCAGTTTGTCTGCAAGAGCAAAGCAAAAGAAAATCCTCCAAGTGAGGCGAGATGTTGCTTTTCGAGCTCCTGCTGTAACACCCCAGTGTGACGCCCAAACACCCGTCGCGATTCCCCACGAGGCAACAAGCGGCACAAAAGTCTCGGTTGGGTGTCGAGACTGGACTTCCAGACCTCAAACAAATGTCCATCTCCTCCAACGCGGCCCTCCTCGGCTTTACCTGGTTTCCATCTCCAGCGCTAAAATGTTTGAGGCCTGAATAACAGGAACACTTTCCACTTCCTGTCGGTTCAAAGGTCAGCAGGAAGTTGTACTTGTGTGTCTGATCCCAAATTCCAGCTTGTTTATTTTTCCAAAGTGGAATCTGGGGGGGGATTGGGAAAGCATGAAACAATACTTTCCCTGGGTTTTTATCTTTCTTGTCTGCCCTTTGTGTCGTTACAAGAAAAACTGGCAGTGCAAACTCTTCTTCGGGTGTAAGACGTTCCGTGAAAGAAACAAACACAACTTTATGTAATACAGGGGTGCCCGAACCTTTTCAGCCTGTGAGCTTCTTTTAAAACGAAAGTCCCACAGAGCTATCGCCTACTATAAACATAGAGAACATGCAGGATGTATTTCGTATATTTATAAATGAGTATTAATGTACATGAATACTGTATATCTGGGGTGCACACGCTTTCAGCATGCAAGTTAGAAGTCAAAATGATCTACCTCTTAAACATACAACCTCGACTATAAATTCTGCACTATTAATTGCACTGTTTGGAAAAAGCATTTATTCAATCAAAAGTTAAAACAATCTTTCTGTGTAACATCTTGTTGCGTACTAAATATCCCATGTTACGACATGGACACCTGCGGCTTATTGACGGGTGCGACCTATATGTGCACAAATCTTTTTTTCTCTATAAAATAATTTTGTGAATGCGGCTTACTATATATATCAGTGCACTCTATAGTCCGGAAATTACAGTGCATATAAGTTGCTGGTTTCTGCGTTGCAACATGGGATATTTACACAGAAAGAAAAACTGTAAACCTTGCAATCCTACCTACAATAAAGATAGGTACACATATATACTCAATAGTTGTGTACATAACCTGAGTAGTATCATTTTATTGTTTTGTTTCTAATATTATGACTTAATATTTTGACTTTATGCTATTAAAATTACATTATTTTGCCTCATATTACTTATTGTTGTGAAATTGCGGCTTTTTTTCTTGTTAGCTTGCAACTTTTTCCCTCTGAATATTTTGACTTTATTCTTGTAAAATTACTCAAGATTTTTTACATTTTTCCTGTAATTTTTTTTAGGTTTCTTGTTTAATTATGTTTTTATAATGTGTCGCAGGCCGCATATGGCCCCAGGCCTGCACTTTAGACACCCCAAGCTAAACTAAGCAAAATTAAAGTTGGGGTGGTCCAAGGCACACTAAGATATGTATTCTACATTAGGCTAAAGAGGGCTGAGATAGGTGGCATTAAGACAAGTGAAGGTGAGGTAAGTTAAGCAAAAATGAGCTAAATTTACCCCAAAGCAAAGTAATAATGTGTTCAACTAAGTTTGATAAGCTAGGCTAGGTATGCTTACAGTGAGCCAAGATGCTATGGAAGTAAAATAGGCAAAACATTCACTTGTTTGCTTAAGAAAGCGCTTTCCGAAAGAACTTCAGTTTTACTAGTAAAAGTTGTGAGTGAATGTAACGCTCATTTGTGTTGGGTTTGTGTGTCTGTTTTCCACTAAAGAGCAATTGACGTTTTGAATATGCGTCTTCTCTCAACCAGCACACCAACCAGTCCAACAAAAACACGGCAGGCTTTGCAGACCTCCGATAAAACTCCATGGTTTTTGATCTCAGTTTTTTTTTTTTTTTTTTTTTTTTTTTTGGAGCATGTCTGATACGAAGAGGACTGGACTTCCTCGCTCATTGTGCGGTCAGTGTGGTCACCGTGCCGCTGCTTGTTTATGAGGGCCGTTGCACAGCGTTGGCCAACTCTCTCCTTGCTGGAACCATGCAGCCATCAGACCTCTGTCACGCAAGCTTATCGCAATGTTATGCTTGCACCCTGCAGAGTAAACAGTAGCCGGGCCGCCCTTCAAAGCCGCACACGCTCGACCTGCTGGAATAATGGACGCAAGTTTGTGGGTGGGAGATTTCCTTATCTAAAATCATCTCAAATCAGGGAAATTACAAGTTCATACGTTTGTTTTTTTTAACACTTAAAAGGAGGCAACTGATGTCCAGCAGGGAGCAACTTAAAAAAAAAAAAAGTATTTTAAGTTTGTTTGTAGCCCACCATAATAAGAACGTGTACCAATTTTCTCACAGGAAATGATGGAAAATCGAATATATCCATGCCAGGGTCAAACTCTGGCCATCATGGACGCTTTATCAGATTTTAACATTCTTTCCAACTTTCACACAAGTGTAAAAATAAACTCTTTAAGGACAAGGTCAGTGTTTCCCACAGGACTGCAATGTATTGGTGGGGTTCTAGATGATGTCATTTGCTAATCTGCATAATTGGCCGTTTTAGAAATGTTTGGAAATACAAATGTCTTCCTGTTGCTTCTTTTTGTGTTTTGTTTTTTTTTGGTCACAAGCAGGACGGAGCCGCCTGGTAGTGCTTTTAGATGGAGGTGGGGCTTGAGATTTTTTTTTTTTTGAAAAACAAAGTGTAGAGGTGGCAAAGTAACTGAGTTGTCAACACTGATCCCTCCTGCTACGTTTTTAATACTCTCTGGCAGGCCAGGTGTGTATGAGGTGTGTTAACAAGCAGCGTTACGATGCCATCTACTGTACAGAGTTGCAATGACAAGCTCCCATTCAGTCCCACTACAATGTGTTAAAAAACAATGGTAAATGGGTAGCGTCAGCGCCAGAAATAAGTTGCATTGCAACGTTTCATTTATGGTCACATTAGTGTAAAAAAAGTTAACAAGATGATTCCCGTACGGAGTGTACAGCCGTCCCTCGTTTGTTGCGGTTAATTGGTCCCAGACCTCTAAAGTCAATTTACATAGAGTAGGATTCAAATATGAATAAATTGAATATTTTCGTCGTTATGGCATAGAAAACCTGTTTATGATCTTTCAAATATGGTTTTTAACATTATTAGAGCCCTTGAGACATGAAATAACCCTGCAGTATGGTCACCTTTCCACTTCTATTACCCAGTATAGCAGATATAATCAGAGAAAATAAGACATATACATAAGGTGACCTAGACTCACGTGTGACCAGTTCCTTGTTTTTTTTCTGGATAGCGTACTTCCTGCGGTGGCTACTGCCTCATCAGTGTATTGTAATGTATTTACACTCGTATTACCCAATATAGTAGACCTAATAAGAGTAAATAAGCCTTTGAAGATGTAAATAAAACTCCTGCTTGTGTGTGTCACAGTAAATGTGTTCCCTAGGTCAGTGGTCCCCAACCACATTATAGCAACATTATAGCAATCTAATTTATCTTATTTTTTATGTATTGTGTAAAACTAAGACATGAATAACATCAAATTAAAAGCACAAAATGAATGCCGACCCACCATCCACCAGTTCCAGCCAAGTTTTTCCAGAAAGATTATTACATGGCTGTTTGACATGTGTGGTAAAAGGCAGTGCACTAGTATCACTAATGTGCACATTAGCACTCAATAAGCCATCGAAATGTACCTTTATGCATTCCCACATAGTATCAGCATTTGACGCCAAATATGAGATCAAAGGAAAATCGTTAAAAAAAACAGTAGTAGTCTATCTGTGCGGCATGAGATAAAGTTAGCACACGCACAATGGACATGCGTCAAGTGAGACGGATGTAACAGAGAATCCGTCCACTTTTCAAAATAAAACATAAAAAAAATAAAATAATGGAAATTATTTTTTCTTTCTATGCGGCCCGGGGGTTGGGGTCCACTGCCCTAGGGGACCTTAGTTGCAGTCGGACAGATGGGTGGTGTGGGAGGTTCAGAGTATAGTTTTAGCTTGTTTATTATTATTATTGTGGCTGTGTGAGATCATTTAAACGTGCAATAAACGCCTGTCCTGGCGATCACGTCTGGTGTCTGTCTCACCGAACAGTTACTGACACCTATTGGCCAATGTGGAATACTACATTCACCGTCTGCCTTATATTTGTATTTTAGTTAGTTCTTTTTTATGCTTGAAAATGCATAATTTAGGCCAAGAATAAGTACAGTTTGCTTAAATATGCATATTCTTTTACTAATAGGAGGCCATATTCAACCACAAAACAGCGGTCATTCATTAATTAGTAAAAAAATAAAACCAAAACATGACAGAGTGAGGACACGATGTTGGAATGGCGATGTAGCAAGGGACTACTGTACTTTGTAGTAACGAAAATGTATCCCCTAATGTAGAATACATATCCTCGTCCCGTGCTGAGCAGCATAAAACAGTCTGTTTTGTTAGCACTATGCAGCATAAGGAACACACTGTGGTTTACTTCTGCTTCACGGTAACACAGACAGTGGTTTACGGTTTACCCAACAAGGCCAATTTTCCAAATGTTCCACCTGAATACTTCGCTATTCTGAAGAGTTGTATTCTAAATGTACACACCTGTGGCCTTCACGTCTGGCTTATTCACTGTGACATCATGTCGGAATTATGGCCTTTCTTTGGGCTGTGTTTTCCAAGCGCTTTCTTTCTGCCAGCGCGCCGGTCACATACTCTGGAGGAAAGAAGCAATCTGCCACTCTCGTACTTCATAAATGTTCAACTCCTGCCTAAGCAAACCATCCATTCTTCCCGCTTATTAGCTTTGGCAGCCCAGTGACCACTTCATGGAAAAACAGGAAAAGTCATTTGAATTGTGGACTATTGTTCTGGCCAGATTTAAGAGACAGCTTTATATCCCCCTCCCCCCTTCTTAAATTTTAAGTGTTGGCCACCATTATTTTCCACTTTCCTACCTGTTTGTCCACCGAGCTTTTTTGCATGCAGGACTGCACAAATCTTTTCAAATAAGCAAGCACTGCCTCATTTAATCCTCCTCGCTGATGAGGTTAAAGGTTGGAACTGCATCTTTCTCTGCTATGGCAACAGACGCTTTCTCATGTGACCTGAAGAGGTGAAGCTTTGACTGCTGAGCTCCACCGATGACACGTTTGATTCAAGCGGCGTCGAGTGGAGTTTTTAGTGTGTTTTTAGCTGTTTCCTGATCAGCGTTTCATTGTGTTGTTCAGCCGCCCTCAGGATGGACCCGCAGATCTTTTAACATGCTGCATACAAGCACCGTGTCACGACCTGCATCAACCATTGTCATGGAAAAACACATTATAACATGCCATATACCAGTGGTGTTCAAACTGCGGCCCGGGGGCCATTTACGGCCCGCGCCTGTGATTTTATCGGCCCGCAGCAGTCTAAAAATGTAATTTAACAAGGAAACTAAAAAAAAACAGCAGCAGCAAAAATGGGGAAAAATCTATCAAAGGTCAAAATATTAAGAGAAGAGTTGTAATCTAGCAAGGAAAATTTGACAAGAATAAAGTAATAGTATGAGGAAAAATGTCATTTTAGTAGCATGAAGTTGTAATATTAAAGAAAAAAGTTAGATTTTTTTTTTTTAAAGCCAAAAACAATGACTAAAGTTGTAATTTTTGGAAACTTAGGTTGGGGGAAAATTTATAATAAAGATGGGAATAAAGTCAAAATATTAGAAAGAAAGTTGAAATATTTGGAAAATTATACAGAAAAAATCCACAGCAGAAATGTGACCAGAGTAAAGTCAAAGTATTAAGAGGAAAAAAACATTTCTAATGAGAAAAAAAGTTGCAATTTTATGAGAATAAACTTGTAAAATGAGGAAAAATCTCATTTTGGTAACACCGTTGAAATAAAGAAAAATACATTGTTTTGAAAGATATAAAGTTATAATTACGGGAAAGACAGCAGAGCATTCTTGTCACGTCGAGGATCTGTCACGAGGGTTTTTGCTCTACGTCCTGGGAAAAAAAAAGAGTTCTGGTGATATTGACAATTTTTGACCAGCCTTTTTTGCAGTAGGTTCTTAAAAACAGTAGTGTTCTTATCATATAGATGATCTTTGACTCACGTTTTTGCAGTAGGCTCTTAAAAACAGAAGAATGTTTGTCATATTGAGGATCTTTTGACTAGTGTTTTTGCTGTAGGTCCTGAAAAACAACGAAGTGTTCTTGTCATGTAGATGATTTTTGACTAACATTTTTGCAATATGTTCTTGAAAACGGCAAGGAGATTTTGTCATATTGAGAATCTTTGACTAGTGTTTTTGCAGTAGGTCCTTTTTAAAAACAGCAAAGTTCTTGTCATATTTAGGTTTTTTTTCATAGCATATTGAGGATCTTTGACTTGTGTTTTTGCAGTATGTCCTGAAAACAGCAAAGCGTTCTTGTCATATTGAGGATCTTTGACTCGCTGTTTGCAGTTGGTCCTTGTCATATTGAAAATCTTTCACTTGCACTTTTTTGCAGTAGGTCCTTAAAAACAGCAGAGGGCTCCTGTCATATAGACTCTATAAAGAAACGCTCGTCAAATATCCTCTATATTATAGAGGATATTTGACGAGCGTTTCTTTTGCAGTAGGTCCTTAAAAACACAGCGCTCCTGTCATAATAGAGAATCTTTGACCAGTGTTTTTGCATTAGTTCTGTAAAGACAGCAGAGCGTTCCTGTCATATAGAACAGGGGTCAGACGCAATCGTAGCATATACATTTTCAAAATAATGGCTCTGGCGTCATATTGGAGTCAAAGTTGGGAGCAGGCGATCATGTCACTTGTCGCCTCCATGCTAACACAGTAAACCACTCGTATGTTGTGTTTGGGGAGAAGTTGTTTTTTAATTCAAAGAAAAGGAACCATCAACCCACCCTGTTAACATCTTATCTCTGGATGTTGTCTTTTCTTTTTTTAAAAAAATGGTAAATGACAATAACCTCAGAAAGGTTGATTACGCTGGATGTAGAGGATCTTTGACAGGTGTTTTGGTGTTTTTGCAGCGTCTACATCTAGAAATGCGTTGTTGTCTTCTTCCCTCAGCGGCTCTGCCCTCGGCCATCTTGACGCTGAGGTTCAGTCCGTACCAGAGAGGAATCTACTGCGATGACGAGAGCATCAGCTACCCATACAGGAGGGACACCATCTCCCATGGAGCAATGGCCGCCGTCACCATCACCAGCTCCATAGTCATCGTGAGTACCCTCTTGCTCTTCTTCATTACCTTCTCCATTGGCTTGGCAGGTCTAAGCATTTCTCCCTGCAAAGATCACCACTGGAGAGGCCTACCTGGTACACACCAAGCGTCTGCACTCCAACTCCCAGTTCAACCAGTACCTGTCGGCCCTCTACAAAGTGGTGGGCACCTTCCTGTTCGGGGCCGCCATCAGCCAGTCGCTTACCGACCTGGCCAAGTTCACAATCGGGCGACCGCGGCCTAACTTCTTAGCCGTGTGCGCCCCCGTCAGCTGCAGCGGATACGTGCTGCAAATCAACTGTACCGGCAACCTGCGCAACGTCACCGAGTCCAGGTGGGTTGACTCGGCACTCCGCCTCCTCCGCCTGTAATGCTGATGTCTGCTCGTCCCTTACTTATGCGATCTGGTGTCATTGCTGTGTGGCTCACAGCCACTAGGGGGCAATGTTGCATTGCTGTTGCATCTGGATTTTGCTACGGTTTGCTGTGATATTTCAACCATTTTTTTTTAGACAAAATAAAACGGAATTTAGTAAATAAATACATAAATAATAATAATTATATTGTATATTGATTATATTGCAAGAATGTAGCTCCAGTTAGATGTGTTGCACCAACAGCAGTGAGATTAATTAAAATATATACATTTTATGAAAATATTTAAAATACAAAATGTGTAAAAAAATTATTAAAATTAATTATATAAAATGATTATATAATAATAATAAAATATTTATTACAAAATCATGCAGAAGAATGAGTGGATTAATGTTGCTGTTTCGTGCTCCTCAGGTTGTCCTTCTACTCGGGCCACTCGTCCTTCGGGATGTACTGCATGCTCTTTCTATCGGTGAGTTTTTACCACAAACACGAGTCAAAATAAACAACGTCCGTAACATTATTGTGGCATACCACACACATGCTGTACACTCTCCACACCGACAGTCTATATGCTGCACACTTGTATTTTTTTTTATACATGTGCAGGAGATGGTAATGTGTAATAGTTGTGTGTGTGTGTGTAGCTGTACGTGCAGGCCCGCATGCAAGGCAAATGGACGCGGCTTGTTCGACCCACCATCCAGTTCTTCCTGGTGGCCTTTTCCCTCTTCGTGGGCTACACACGCGTCTCCGACTACAAGCACCACTGGAGTGACGTGCTGGTGGGGCTCCTGCAGGGGGCGCTCATAGCTGTGCTCACTGTGAGTACCGCAGACATGTCTGCACTGTTTGTGGCATTATCACGGAGGATTTTCCTACATTCTCCATTCTTGTTTAATAAATAAATAGGGGCAACTGTGTGTGTGTGTGTGTGTGTGTGTGTGTGTGTGTGTGTGTGTGTGTGTGTGTATCGACAGTGATAAGTGAATTTCTGCTGAGTATTTTTGTAGTTATGGCAGCCTGTTCATGATCTAAATAGGGTTTTAACATAATTAGAGCCCTCTAGGCATGAAATAAAACCGCTATAGTCGCCTTTACATTGGTGTTACCCAATACAGTGGATATAATCAGAGAAAATAAGACAGACATAAATAAGATAACATATACTCACACATTAGCAGTTCCTTGTTTTTTGCTGTGGTGGCTGTTGTCTCATCAATGTATTGTAATGGCAGCTTTACATGCCTTAACACTCCTATTACCCAATATAGTAGACATAAATAAGCCCTTTAAGATCTAAATAAAACTCGTGTTTGTGTGTGTCGCAGTAAATTAATTCCTTTTCTGGCGATCACGTCTGGCCCTTGTCTCACCGAACACCGACACCTAGTGGCCAATGTAGGATACTACATTATTACAATTGCAATTGGAATGCTTCTTCTGTCTTTTATTTTAGTTCTTTTAGTTACTTCACTTGGCCATTTTTATGATGGAAAATGCTTAATTTACACCGGGAATAAGGAAACATTTTCTTAAAAAAAGCCATATTCAACCACGAAACAGCAATCATCTGTTAATTACTTTGTGAAAACCCGCAATAGAGTGAAGGACACTCTACAGTATATATCCTAGTATAAGAATGTCAAGTCAAGCTGTGCAATGTTTAGTTCAGTGGCCACCGTGATTGGAAATGTATTTTAAATATGGAAAAAGCTCCATGTCCTTCCACTGCTTCTTTGAGGTCGGGTCGCGGGGGCAGCAGCCTAAGAAGAGAAGCCCAGGTTTCCCTCTACCCGGCTGCTTCGTCCGGAGGCATTCCCAGGCCACATTGTGATTGGACATGTTGCTTCTTTTTCATCTTCTAGGTCAAATACGTGTCCGACTTCTTCAAGCAGCGCCCGCCACCTTGCACGCGGACAGATCCGGCCGAGAGCGAACACCTGGAGCGTAAACCCAGCCCGCAGCCGCCCGACTCTCAACGCGGAAACCACTACAACTACTCAGCGCCTGTATGAACTCCTTTACCCCTCCCCCACAGAAAAAAGGATCATGTCCATAACCACTAGCTGGAACTCTTACACCCCCAGCAACACCAACTTCAAGACCACATTTCATTTGTGTGTTGAAACAATGTCAAATGTGTGCAATGTGTTTTTTTTGTTTGTTTGTTTTTTATCATTTTGTTTTAGACAAGGATTGATGCTGTGACCTGATGGAAAATCTCTTTCAAATCATTTTGTTACTGTAAGAATGTTGCTGCTTCGCCACTAATTGTATGGCTTCCATCTTTTCCCAAAGCAGACGTCTTTTTTTTTTTTTTATTTGTAACGGCGAACTGCTTTTTCAGCCAACATATTTTTATATTGTGTCCACGACTACTACTTTATCTTTTCGAATAAACTGTGCCTGTTTTTGTTTGAAAGAGGCTGTGATGTTCCAGAGGAAGCCGGCGACATTGTTCTGCGTGTTTGTGCTTCTTTTACAGGAACGAGCGCTGCGTCATAAAGACGACACGGAGACGCTTCGGAGGTTCTCTGGTCCCTTCTAAACGTTTCCCACAGGGCCTCGTGGATGCAGCGGTGGCATTGTGAGGAGAGTGGATAAAAGTACGCTTCCTTCCTGTCTTTTCAACACACGTTTATAATCGTTGATTTCCTTCGCCTGTGCAGAATTTTTGTTTGTCGATGTGGGAGTTGTTTTTCCATGACACTATTTTATTATTTTTTTCTCATCCCCCCCCCCGCAGTGACGCGCGCCTCAAGTCCGGACCTGCTGCTGCTCGTGGTTGCGATTCCTGAACGCCACATCAGGCTTGGATATAAATCACTATGGCGTCGCAGTGCTTTGAAGGTAACCACAGTGTCTTCTGATAATAATCCTTTAAAAACATCTTCATTCATTAGGACTCTACTCTCATTTAATTCCATTCTATGCACAAAGTGTAACAGTAGAAAAAGTTGAAGTAGAATAAACTGTAATAATATGGTCATAACTAAAAAGACTATTCACCAAAATACAGTCTGACCACCAGCTTCAACGTACAGGACATTGCCGCCTCATGTTTGACATTACAACTTTATGCTCTGAAAATTACCTGTTTTTGATTCGAGAGGTAGTCTATAGTAGTTGCTCGTGTTCTTGTTTGTGGTTACATGTTTGCATTGCGGCTTGTTGCTAGGCAGAATTTCTGGCACACTATCAAGGAAAGTACAGTTATCCCTCATTTGTGGCGGTAAATTGCTTGAATATTTTGGTCGTTACAGCATGGAAAACCTGTTTGCGGTTTTTTTTTTTTAAACATTATTAGTGCCCTCCAGACATGGAATAATACCGTTAAAGTTACCTCTATCCATCCATCTTCTGCTTATCTGATATTGGATCACGGGGGCAGCAGCCAAAGCAGAGAGGCACAGACTTCCCTCTCCTCGGCTAATTTGTCCAGTTCCTCCCAGCAGATCCCGAGGTGTTTCAAGGCCAGCTGAGAGACATAGTCTCTCCAACGTGTCCTTGCTCTTCCCCGAGGCCTCCTACCTCCCCAGGGAGGTGTCCAGAGGGGCCATCAAGCAAACTTGCAATGAGTCTCTTACAGCGCTGGGGAGGAATGTTGGCCCACTCATCTTTGCAGAATTGTTGTCATTCAGCCACATTGGAGGGTTTTCCAGCATGAAGCCTTTTTAAAGTCATGCATGCCACAGCATCTCAATAGGATTCAGGTCAGGACTTGGACTAGACCACTCCAAAGTCTTCATTTTGTTTTTCTTCAGCCATTCAGAGGTGGACTTGCTGGTGTGTTTTGGATCATTGTCCTGCTGCAGAACCCTAGTTGGTTTCAGCTTGAGATCATGAACAGATGGCTGGACAGGATTTTTTGGTAGACAGCAGAATTCATGGTTCCATTTATCACAGCAAGTCTTCCAGGTCATGAAGCAGCAAAACAGCCCCAGACCATCACACTACCACCACCATATTTTACATTTGGTATGATGTTGTTTTTCTGAAATGCGGTGTTACTTTTACATCAGATGTAATGGGACACACACCTTCCACAAAGTTCAACTTTTGCTCGTCAGACCAGAGTATTTTCCCAAAGGTCTTGGGGATCATCAAGATGTTTTCTGACGAGACTTAATGTTCTTTTTGTTCAGCAGTGGTTTTGGTGTTGGAACTCTGCCATGCTGGCCGTTTTTGCCCAGTGTCTTTCTTATGGCGGAGTCATGAACACTGACCTTAACTGAGGCAAGTGAGGCCTGCAGTTCTTTGGATGTTGTTGTGGGGTCTTTTGTGACCTCTCCTCTGAATCGTCGCTGCTCTCTTGGTCATTTTGGTTGGCCGGCCACTCCTGGGAAGGTTCACCACTGCTCCATATTTTCGCCATTTGTGGATTAATGGCTCTCATTGTGACTCGCTGGAGTCCCGAAGCTTTAGCAGTTACTCTTTCACACAGGGCCATGTAATGATAAAAAGTTTCATTTAAAAACTGTATTTTATGTTCAGTTGTGTTGCATTGACTAATATTTATGTGTTTGATCTGAAACATTTAAGTGTGACAAACATGCAAAACAATAAGAAATCAGGAAGGGCAAACACTTTGACACTGCTGTACGTACATATACATACATGTTATTGTTGACATTCTTTTGCACAGTCGACTTTCTGTAACGTTGCGACTTTTCTCACAAAATTGCCATTTCTTTCTGTTCATATAAAACCACGTTTTTCCCGTGTAATTTTCGATTTCTCATAACTTTATGACTTAAAAAAAAAGTCCTCATAATTTTAACTTTAGTTTTGGAAATGAAGTCATAATTATTGTAATACTAAGACATTATAGTAGTAAAACTGCTTTTTTCCTCTGAATATTTGGTCTTTTTTTCCAGGTTATTCTCTTATGTACCAAGTGTTATTTTCTTTTCAGCATATACTCCTGTATACACCTTACTTATGCAAATGCACATTTTTTCAAACGACTTTTAAAAAATGTCCCATTTATCTTTAAACTACTAAAGATAATCATGATCGGGATGGAGCTCCAGGACAGCCAGACATGTGATACCATCACAGAACATCACTGATGGCTTGGTTTCCTACTACTCATCATTATTTCACCCGCTCTCCAGCTCTGCTGGATGCTACATTGTTTTATTACATCAGGTCATATATGTGATCAAATGATACATGTAATAAAACTTAGAAATAATATGCAAGTATAGTTTAGACATACAAATGATTTTAAATGCTCATATCAATACATTTTAAAAAGTGTTATTGCTGTACAAATGAACGAAGAAGCAAAAAACTACATTAGCAGTTAATATTAGTTATTTTTTAAATACAGTATATAAAACCTACGTTACTTCTATAGTGTCACATTTTGTTTGTTCGCTTTCGCTTCAGTTATGGTTTCGCTCTCGTTTGCGATCCTAGATGACTGATACCGTCTGTCAGGATAACCTTCTTCTTGTGTTAGCTTTCTGGTATCATCTCTTATGTTAACGGGTCGGTTTTGACGCATGTATTAAATCAGCTATAAAAAACTTAGTTACCATCCAATTTGTTTCTCATCTCTTGGTGACCTTGTTGGGCTTCCCTATCCATGAAAATGTGGGTTTTAATACTTTTGGTGTGAGACTTTGGGCCTTCTTTGGTCAGTATACCCCTCGATTTCAATTTTTTTTAAATGGTGAAATGAACCTCAAGAGAATCATATTAATAAATAAAAGGTTGTTTTGTTAGCTGACTATTACTGAGGGGTATAGAACACATCTCTGAAAGAAATTCGTTTTATTTATTCATTCATTTTAATATTAATCACTAAAGTACCATCTATGGTGTTCGGGTCAATTTTGACCCATGTATATTAAAGTCAAGAAAAGGCAAAAAAGTTATTTTTTTTCAGCAACACAACTTTAATATAAACTGAAAAAAAGAAAAGAAAAGCACAACAGGTCATGACACAAAATATAGATTTGCATGGCCAAATACACAACAACCAATCAAGCAAATCAAAGAAATAGAAATAAATTACTAGTTCCAAAACAAACACAAAGCTAAATCGGAGTAAAATCTTTCGTGTGCAAGAACATGCTTTCTGCCTGTCGATGCGCCCCATAGACTCAGTGGCCTCATCGCAGGATCTGTACACTCCAGCAAGAAGAACGCCACCAATGAAAGCATCCAGGAATTCCTCATCATGTCTTTCCAGAGACATTTTTTCCTTCCGTGTTCGTCATAGTAATGATGATTCTTTTCAACAACTCAAAACATGTCTTGATGTCACTGACTCTGGTCACAGCAAACCTTTTTATTGTGGGGGTCATTTTGATGACATTTGCAGCAGCTGCCCTGCACATCATGAGGTACCGAGCTCCAAAAGATCTTGCCATTTTTGAACTTGAATATTTCAGCAAGAGCAGCTTTACCACCAGCAACCTCCTCATCCGACTTGTCCATGTCTTCTGGATGATGCTCCACATTGTCCTCTTCCTCAGAAACCTGCTCATCTGAAGATGCTGGTCTGTGTCCTCTCCCTCACTGTCACCAAAAGTTTGGTCCAGAGCTTGGCTCACTCTACTTCTTCTCATTCTTTCAAATGCAAATTGTAAATGTGAAGTCTGCCGGTCAAATGGCCAATCAAATTAGTGAATTCCCCTCACATGTCTGGACATGCCTGTCTTTGGTTTTGTTTTTGTGCTGGTAGACTGGAAAACCCAGCGAAATGAGAATCCCCAAACTAAAGCTTGCATGATTATCTGCAGGTATGCTGAAAAACCAGGCAAAATGAGAATCTCCTAAAGCTTGCCTGATTAGAAGAGTTAGAAGAGAGGCTGTCAGTGTGTTGGATGACTGTGCACTTATGATTTCAGTTTTGGCTCTAATTATTGCTTTATAGTCGTATTATTATAACCGGGTCGAAACTGACCCTAACAATGCAATGGTTATAATTTCAACCAGGGCATTTTAAAATTTAGTGGAAAGATTGTTTTGGGTTTTATTTTGTTGAAATAGATTTTACTGACAAAGTCAAAAAGTCTTGATGCAATTAACAAATTTGGTGATTTTTTTAATGCATTTAAAATTTAAAACGGGTCGGTGCCGACCCTAACACAAGAGGAAGGTTAAA
This sequence comes from Dunckerocampus dactyliophorus, assembly GCF_027744805.1. Lineage (NCBI taxonomy): Eukaryota > Metazoa > Chordata > Actinopteri > Syngnathiformes > Syngnathidae > Dunckerocampus > Dunckerocampus dactyliophorus. The sequence goes on along the minus strand of NC_072831.1, from coordinate 27,517,327 downwards.
CATGAGAACACGTGACACAATTAAAAAAATAAGACATTAGCGACATCTGGTGGAAGCGTAAAGTCAAAGCAATCTATGTCACTAAACGGTGAAACACAGGTCGCCATTACAAACGCACAAACAAACTCGCCAACGTTCTCATTACGAGCTAACATAGTTCAATATCTTGGTGGTTATTATATACAGAAGTTACAACCTGTCAAAGCAATGACAGCCACCAATCCGTTTCAAACCGTCAATACGCTCTGTGACGTATGACGCGGCCAACGTCATAGGTCACGTGATATTTGCGGAACAAGCTCGAAAGCAGTAGTTCGAAGCTGTGTGATTAAGGAAGGCTGACACAAGCTTCGAGGCTTTGGGTTCATTTTACCATCTCTACCTGGTAGGTGACTGGCCTTGTCGGTTGCAGATCCTTAAAGTGGAAACAGCCAGAACCTTCTGTCCCACTTCCGCGGTAAGATAACCATGAATATATCCCCCCCCCCACCAAAATAGAAAGCACTCTGACGTTTTGTGGAAAGTAGTAACTTACTTCGAAGTAGACGTAAGTGTGTAACAGTGATCAGCTTCGCACACGCCGCGCTCGAGCCAGGGACCACACAAGTCCACTGGTTTGAGAGTCGAACAGCGTTAGCCTGCTAGCTAAACGGAACCAACCAACGTACTCAGAACCACCAACAGCAAATGAATGGCACAGACTGTAGTCCGCCATGATGGTGAGCAAAAGAGGTGGGCGGGGCTAGGCGCACAAGAGTGTACAATGTATTCACGAGCTCTGAGCTGAGTGTAAAATAAAGTTATGCGCTGTGCGTACATTTTTATTAAATGAGTGTCTGTGTATATATATATATATATATATATATATATATACTGCTCAAAAAAATTAAAGGAACACTTCGAAAACACATCAGATCTAAACTGGGGGAAAAATGATGTTGAATATGTTTCCTGATAATAAGTGGGTGATGTATTAGTAACAAAATGATGCCACATCATTTGATAGAAATGAAAATGATCACCCTATAGAGGGGGGAAATCAAAGACCACACAAACTACTGAGAATCAGTTTGAGTTGCTACAATGACATTTTAGCAAAATGGACCAGTGTGGTGCATCATTTTTTCACTTTCATTTTTGGGGTGTCTTTGATTTCCCCCCTCTATAGGGTGAACATTTTCATTTCTATCAAATTATGTGGCATCATTTTGTTACTAATACATCACCCACTTATTATCAGGAAAGATATTCAACATCATTTTTCCCCATGTTTAGATCTGGTGTGTTTTCGAAGTGTTCCTTTAATTTTTTTGAGCAGTACATATATAGGATTCACATAATGCAATATTTATTTCAGTAATGGCATTGTTAATACATCCATCCATCCATCCTTTTTCTATGCCACTTATCCTCATTAGGGTCGTGGGGGTATGTTGGAGCCTATCCCAGCCGACTTCGGGTGCGAAGTGGGGTACACCCTGGACTAGTTGTCAGCTAAACACAGGGCACACAACCATTCACACTCACATTCATACCTATCCACAATTTAGAAGTCTTGTCTACTGTCTTGTGTAGTGTTATAAATCTACAAAAATTTTATGACACATACCTGGCTTTGTTTTTGGGGAACTTGAAAAAAATCTGGTCTTTTGTGGCGTGTATTAGAGCATTTAATGGCTGAGCAGTGTGCCGAGGACATGTTTACAATGCAATCTAATGTTTCTGGATTCTGCTCACCATCATGGCGGCCAAACCCAGCGCACGGCGTACTACGGAAGTGGATGCCTAGGTGATGGACATACGGTACATTATTTATTTCTGGTGTCCTTGCTCACAACCACACGAGTTGGCACCTGCTAGACATGTGCACTACACTTCTGTTTGTTTACTCAATTGCAGTAACAAGTGAAATGACGAAAGATTCAAACTTCTGAAAGTTTAAAAGCTGTTATGTTTTGTGGCTCCAGACAATTCGAGTGAATTTGGTGCTGCAGCTGTCGATGAGTAGCGGCCCGTTTACTATCTATTGAAGACAATATAATGTTTGTTAGCCTGGAGTCCATGTTTACGCACATTTGCATCCGCAGTTTGCCAAACCTGCTTTGTAGCAGCAGAAGCAGCAGCCACTGTTGCCAACTCCTCAGTCAGAAGAGTAGCTATTGGCTGTCCTAGAAGTCGCAATCGATCGCTAATTTGCACATCATTTGCATATGATGTTGTAAGAGATGCTGTAGGAAAAAGCATAATGTCACATGAGAGACAGAAAAGTAACTAAAACACCTTATGTTTGCATCTACAAATAAACTTGGTTTCATTTCAAATTGGCCATCGCTTTATCAAAATTAATTTTTATATTTTATCTCGGCCATCACCGCCCCCGCCTCCCACCGCCAATGTATTGCTGTGAAAAGATGTTTTATGTTTTAACATGTACAGAATAGTGTTCAGAATACAATATGTAAGCAAGACATGACTTACTCTGTTCTGTGGCAACTTTGACGCCATTCTGGACTTTTTTTTTTTTTTACTGTGTACTGCATTAGGAAGAGCATTCTTTTTTCAAAATGCAATTGTTTGTACCGTACTTTCAAGCCAAATGCTGCTTGTCAAGGTGTTTCTTCATAGCAGTCATCAGTGAAATGTTTACTGCATCCATTTGCCTCTCATTCTCAGTACTCGCTTCGTCCATTGTAGTCTTAAACCTTTGTTTTTTGGAAAAGAAAACAAACTTACGGTATCACTTGTTACTGTGAACATCCAGCAGCAACACATCATTTTGGGATGACTACTATTTTGATGAAAAATATACCGAACGAAGTTGACGAGCTACCTCGAGAAGCGTTTGCTTACTCTTCATCATGGCTGGCACCATCAACTATAAATGTAATTTTTGCGTATTTACCGTTCGCTTTCAAAAACTGAACAATGTTGAACATAATTACAAAAATATATATAAAATATTTAAGCAAAGTTGATAAATCATGAGACCCTTTAAGTTCCTAAATATCAGAAAACTCTCCAACGATGCCAATAAAAGTTAGTGGTATTGCCGATATCGACACTTTTTACTTGAAATTTTCAAAGATTGTGAGTGATGTATACAACAAACAAAGCCGATATTAGTCTCGACATAAAAGAAAATATCGATCACATCACTCTGGTATCAATCCAGTAACTGATATCCATTTGTATCGACCCGCCCACGTCCTGTTGCCCAGTGAGCCAGAGAAGTCTTCCGCGCATTGCTGCCACGCAGCCGGGCTCCGTCTTCTGGCTGGCTGCATCCTCGCTGCTTCCTTCACATACGCTGCGGGGGAAAAGAGGGGAGGGGATGGGAGGGAGGGCGGAGACCGCTCATTGGCTCCCGGAGCGGCGTCCAGGAAGTCGGCTGAGAGTCAAGAGAAAGTTGTGGAACTTTCCTCTGCTCACACTGCCAGCAGCGGAGGAGACGCAGCACGACCCACACGCAGCATCTAACCGGCGCAGGTGAGGGACGACACCGGCTTGCAATAATTGCATTGTTTGCTTTTTTTTAACCAATCTGTCAAGACAATGACGTCAGTTGCTTTTTTTTTTTTGAATTAATTCACCTTTTCTGGTGAAATTCCCCTCAAACTAGAACTTACATAATGTGTAGCTGCGTCTATGGTGGGAACATACAAGGGAACCAATTACTATCACGTGATGTCAGATGAATGATTTCAGTCTGGGTGGGTGTTGGGATATTTATTTAATTTTGCAGCCCCTTGCTTTGGAAATAGTCTGCAAACAACATCTTCATTTGTAATGTTGAGTTTCTGGGGTGATTTGTGTCCACTTTTAGGTCCGAGCCCATCAGTAAAATTCCACTTGAAGGTCTGAGGCAGTGGGCAGGACCTCCACAAGTCACTTGATCCACTGCACAATGTAAAGTGGTTGCTTGTCGAAGTTTGGCATATTTGCTGGGATTGCATAACGTCCTCCATCCCAGTAGTGGTGTACTGTATATGCTGTATTGCATGACAAGCGGTAAAATGAGCATTTCGTATTCACAATGGCTCCCATTGACTGGACTGGATTTTGTCCAACCTACAGTGGTTTGGACGCAAAAGGCACTTTTTGAGTCCAAGAAAGGACGACGTAGCTCCTTTACGGTCTTGGCGCTCATTCTCTTGACATTCCCTGAATGTCAGTAGGCCTCAGGGGTGGGTGTGCCCGACAATTTGATAAAGGAGGTGACTGGATGCAAGCCTCAAATCAGACTTGATCTGTTTGCTGACTGTTTAGCATCATAATAAGGCAGGTACCTCATACCAATCTTGATCATCCGTCAGTTAGTGGCCCTAAGACCCTCAGGCCCTGTCCACACGAATACGGTTTAAAAAAAAAGAAGAAAAAAGCCTGTCATTGGCCTCTCATCCACTCGCAAATGGAGGTATCCGTCCTTAAAAACGGAGCTTTTGGGAAACTTCGGCCAGGGTGAAGATTTTGGAAAACTCTGGCTTCAGCGTATGCGTGTGGACGGTGAAGGTGGAGCTTTCGCTTGTTGCCGACAGATGACGTAAAAATGATGTGCCGTTATTTCCACATTAGATGAGTATAATTGAATGTGTGCAATGGCAAACGTAACATTGCTGCTTGTAAGCGTACTGAAGGGACTGTTGGTGCGTATAAGATTAAACGTTTATTGCTATTACTATTATCGGAGGATGCTACTGCTGCTCTTTTGCTCTCTAAAACGGCTATGTGTGAAAAGTAACGCCGCATTTCGGAAAAAGAACATAATACCAACAATAAAATATGTTGGTGGTAGTGTGATGGCGACTTGTGACAAGACCCGATCGGACCTCTAGCCGGTGGAACAACTTTCAACAGCATGCTGTTATTTTGGAAGAATGGCGTGGGAACATTCGCATGGCAAGAAGACTGCGATAGCGTTTGACTGAGCTGCTTCGCCCGCACATTGAAAGCGTCCCTGTTACATACAGTGGTGTGAAAAAGTGTTTGACCCCTTCCTGATTTCTTATTGTTTTGCATGTTTGTCACACTTCAATGTTTTGGATCATCAAACAAATGTAAATACAGTATACAGTATTAGTCATTGACAACACGACTCAACACAAAATTCAGTTTTTAAATGAAATATGAAAAAAATCCAAAACCTACATGGCCCTTTGTGGAAAAAGTGATTGCCCCCCCCCCCCCCCCCACATGGCCCTTTGTGGAAAAAGTGATTGCCCCCCCTAAAACATAACTTAAGTGAGATTAATTGACATCTATCAGTCTGGAAAAGGTTATAAAGCCATTTCTAAAGCTTTGGGACTCCAGCAAACCACAGTGAGAGCCATTATCCACAAATTGCGTAAATATGTAACAGTGGTGAACCTTTCCAGGAGTGGCCGGCCAACCGAAATGACCCCAAGAGCGCAGCAACGACTCATCCAACAGGTCACAAAAGGCCCCACAACAACATCCAAAGAACTGCAGGTCTCACTTGCCTCAGTTAAGATCAGTGTTCATGACTCCACCATAAGAAAGACACTGGGCAAAAAATGTTCCAAGACAAAAACCACTGCTGTACAAAAAGAACATTAAGGCTCATCTCAATTTTGCCAGAAAACATCTTGATGATCCCCAAGAACTTTGGGAAAATACTCTGTAGTGTGACCAGACAAAAGTTGAACTTTTTGGAAGGTGTGTGTGCCATTACATCTGGCGTAAAAGTAACACCGCATTTCAGAAAAAGAACATCATACCAACAGTAAAATATGGTGGTGGTAGTGTGATGGTCTGGGGATGTTCTGCTGCTTCAGGACCTGGAAAACCTGCTATGATAAATGGAACCATGAATTCTGCTGTCTACAAAAAAATCCTGTCCAGCCATCTGTTGGTGCCCTCAAGCTGAAACCAACTTGGGTCCTGCAGCAGGACAATGATCCACAACACACCTCTGATTGGCTGAAGAACAACAAAATGAAGACTTTGGAGTGGCCGAGTCAAAGTCCTGACCTGAATCCTATTGAGATGCTGTGGCATGACTTTAAAAAGTGTGGCTGAATGACAACAATTCTGCAAAGATGAGTGGGCCAAAATTCCTCCCCAGCGCTGTAAGAGACTCATTGCAAGTTATCACAAACGCTTGATTGCAGTTGTTGCTGCTAAGGGGGGCCCAACCAGTTATTAGCTTTAGGGGGCGATCCTAACCCTAACCCTTTTTCTCCCTTAATAATGTTTGATGATCTGAAACATTTAAGTGTGACAAACGTGCAAAACAATAAGAAATCAAGAAGAGGGCAAACATGTTTCACACCACAGTAGGTGTGACAAAGTACCTCTACCTCTTTGTCAGCTGGAGTGAGCTTAACCAGCTGCAGCTCAACACCAGCAAGACAAAGGAGATGATCATTAACTTCCAGAGGAAAACATCTCACTTCACACCGGTGAACATCCAGGGAGCGGACATAGAGTTGGTAGACAGCTACAAATTCCTGGGTGTTCACCTTAACAACAAGCTGGACTGGTCCGTCAACACCCACGCCCTCTACAAGAAGGGCCAGAGTCGCCTCCACCTGCAGAGGAGACTGAGGTCCTTTGGTGTGTGCAGGACTCTCTTGCGGACCTTCTATGACTCTGTGGTGTCCTCAGCCATCTTCTATGCTGTGGGCTGCTGGAGAGGGGGCAGCACGGACAGGGACAGGAGCAGGATCAATAGGCTGATCAGGAGAGCGAGCTCTGTCCTGGACGGTCCTCTGGACTCCGTGGAGGAAGTGGGGGAGAGAAGGATGTTGGCTAAGCTGACATCCATCTTGGACAACACCTATCACCCGCTACATGACACTGTGGGTTCCCTTAGCAGCTCCTTCAGCAGCAGACTGTTTCACCCACGGTGTAAGAAGGAGAGGTTCCGCAGGTCCTTCATACCGACCGCTGTCAGGCTCTACAACACCTGCACCACCTGAACCATGTTGTAGTCACGTACTTTACTTTACTTTACTGTTCTCTTTACTTGTCTTGCTTGCTTGCTGCTGTAACAAGTAAATTTCCCCGCTGTGGGATAAATAAAGTACATACAATACAATACAATACTTTGCAGCAGTACAGGTCGTGTTCTTGCTTCTCCTGGATAAAACCTGTCCCAAGCAGGGAATCCTCTTCAGGTCACCGTACGATTGCTGTTTCCTTCCAGAATCCAGAATCCAGAATCATGTCCGTAAAGATTCACATCAACAGCCCCAATGTGAAGTACACAGATACGCACATCGAGGCTGAGTATTCCTACCAGACCACATCTGTGCATAAGGACGGGAACACCCTCACAGTAAGTCACACCCGTCCCGTCCTTATCCACCCGTTCCTTACATCCATACTTTAACACGCAATGATGCCGTACAGGTGACCCCCCGCTCCACTGAGATGACCCTGCGCACGGAGACGTGTGTGCCCAGGCTGGGGGTGATGCTGGTGGGCTGGGGAGGCAACAACGGCACCACGGTAACGGCGGCTGTGCTGGCCAACAAGATGAAGCTCACCTGGAACACAAAGACCGGAGTGAAGGTGAAAGAGAAGTAGACATTATACTAACAGTATACTGTACATACTATTACTAACATACTTTAGTGCCAGCGAACACAACCATGACTGAAAAGCCAACCAATGACTGTACAGTTAGACTGTGCAGGAGGCGGAGCTAAAAGTTCAATTAAATTATCACCATTTACATTAAGTAATTGTCAGACAAAGAAACCCATAAGAATGATCAATTAAAAAAAAAAACATAAGACACAATTTTATTTTTCTAAAATGTTCTTTTTTATTTAGATATTCAGATTGTTTTGTCTGCGATACAACTTCATTCTTGTGAATTTGCCAGGTTATTCTCATAATATTCTGACTCCATTCTCGTGATACTGTAGTTTTATTGCAGTAAAATTGCACACTTAACATTTTGACTTTCTTCTTGGAATTTTTTTTCACTGAATATTTGAACTTTTTTTTCTTTTCTCTTAACATTTTAACCTCGTTCTTCTAATAATAAGACTTTAGTGTAATAAAACAGCAATTTTCTTCCCCTGAATATTCCTACGTTATTCTTGTGAAACTGCAACTTCAGTGTAGTAAAACGTTTTTTCTTGTAAACAACTTTTTTCTTGCGATTCCATGATTTTTTTCCCCGTAAAATCAGAGGGTTTTCTCGTGATATTTTGACTTTATTCCTGTTGTATTGCCACTGCACTGGCATCATCATTTTTTTCCTTTCTTTAAATGTTTCGACTTTTTTCTTGCAACATTGTGACTTTATTTCCATAATGTTTGGGCTTCAGTCACGTAAAATTGCAGGGTTTTTTCTTTACAAGTTTAGTAAATTGAACGATTTTTCCTGTAAAAGTTAGACTTTATTGGTGTAATATTACAACCTTGTTCTTATAAGATTTGGAGGTACGTTATTATGTATTACTTTCATGACGCACGTAAAATAAGTGTCCTGTAACATTCAGATTTGATTTGTGTAATATTACATTCTTTACAATAGTAAATTGAACATTTTTTCGTAAAATTTGGACTTTATTGGTGTAATATCACTAGTTTATTCTTATTTAAAAAATTCCCTGTAATATTCTGACTTTCCTATATTAAATTAAATGTTTTTTCCTTGTAAAATTTTTGACTTTATTCATGTAACATCACAACTTTATTTTTTATAAAATTGTGAGGTTTTTCTCGTAATATTGCTACTTTAGTGTCATCAATTGAAGTATTTTTTTCTTGTACAGTAGTATTCAGGCTTGATTTGTGTCGTATGATGATCTCTTGTAAAATACAGTATTTAGATGCTGTTATCCTAAATGGTGAGTTTTCTTCTTGTTAAATGTCGGCTTTATTCGTGTAATATTTAAACCACGGGTGTCCAAACATTTTCCAGCGAGGGGCCACGTCCTGAAAAATGAAAGGATGCAAGGGCCGCTTGGACATTTAGTAAAGCAATGCTAAGAAGCTACATGTAGCGCAACAAAAAACTGCATCATTTCACCTTTGTAATATACCGGGAGGTGAAATGCTACTAAAAAATGACGTTTTTTTCATAATAGTATGAGTTTATTCTTGTAAAATTACGACTTTTGTTCTTCATTCAATCATGACTTTTTTTCTTCATATTTTTAAAATTTATTCCCGTAAAATTACAGCTGTTTTTTTTTTTTTTTTAATTTTCCAACTATTTCATTTCAGCTTTCCTCTTGTAAATTTTCTTCACGTAATTATAACTTTATTCCCATAATGTTTTTTATCTTTTTAAAAAATTATTTATTTTTTCTTTATTTCAACATTGTTCCTAAAATGTATTCATATGCTGTAAGTTTATTCTCATTATTATTCTCTGCTTGCTAAACTGTTTTCCCATTAGAAAGCCATTTTTTTCTCTTAATATTTTGACTTTACTCTGGTAAAATTTCTGCTGTTTTCCATTGCTGCTGTTTTTTTTTTTTTTGTATAATTTTCTGAATATTTAAACTTCTTGTATATTTTCTTCTCCTAATATTTTCACTTTATTCTCATTTTATAAAAATGTTCCCCTAACCTAAGTTTCCAAAATGTACAACTTCATTAATTGTTTTTGACAAAAAAAAAACCTTGAATATTTCAACTTCACGCTACTAAAATGACATTTTCGCTCATACTATGACTTTATTCTTGTGAAATTATGTCTCTTTTTGCTTGCTAGTTTACAACTCTTCTCTTAATATTTGGACTTTTGATTGGCCCCCGGGCCGCACTTTGGACCCCCTGATTTAAACAATCAGGTCAGCTGAAATGAAAGCGTTAATAGTCTTTTGAATGGATGGAAAACGTCAAGAGAAACGGAAGAAAAGACAGCATTTGAGGCCCATGCTGATCCCTCCAGTGCTGATACTCTAGTTACTGCACATGCAGTGTTTTCTCTGAAAGGCCTGTAAGCAAGCGTCCCTAATGAAGTGTCCCATGATCATCCTCACCTCTTGCGGCCTCTTTGACAAGTAGCCTCATGCAGCATTGCGAAAGACCCGGGTCGGAAGGTATGCGGCGTACGGATGTCAACCCACGTGGAAGTGACGGATTTGCATTCTTTGGTGTGGAGAAGACCTACTGTGTCTTTTCCAGCTCCCCTTGTCGTGTAGATGTACGACATCCTAGCATGGTCACCAGGGTGTTACAAGCTTAACCCCCCCTTGGGGCTGTCATTGCTTTATATGGCCAACTGATACTATGTCCTCCTTCCTGTCATGTTTTTTTTGTCTCCCTACATTCTTTAGAGAGCAAACTACTTTGGATCCCTCCTGCAGGCGTCTACTGTGTGTGTGGGCTCGGGGCCCGAGGGCGAGGTCAATGTGCCCTTCTGTGACCTCCTACCCATGGTGCACCCCAATGACATTGTCTTTGACGGTAGGGGTGTTTACACGTCCTGTGTCTTTTTTTTTTAAGTAGCGTCTTAAACATCCTTAACTGTCACACAAGTGTAAAAAGAAGTTAACCCCTGCGCTTAATTGGCTCCGGACACGACTATAATAAGTGAATTTCCTTATTTATAGGGTTCCTTATTTATAAATGGAATATTTTCATAGTTAGAGCCTAGAAAATCTCTTTACGACCTTCTAAATAACATTGTTAGAGCCCTCTAGACATGAACTAACACCCCTATAGTCACCTTTACACTCCTGTGACCAGTACAGTAGACATAATAAGATAAAATAAGACTCATACATTAGCATTGGGATAGTTCCTTCTTGTTTTTTTACTTCCAGTTTGTGTACAGTACCGCCTTGTAACATTGTGTAACATTACACACTATTGACACCCGGTGACCAGTGTAGAAATGCCACATATCGTCACAACGTCTTTAAATGTGCCTTGTATTTGTATTTTGGTTCATGTAGACGTGCTTATGCTAGAAAATGCTTAATTTAGGCAAAGCATTGCTTCAATATGCATATTTGGACTAATATTCATCCACAAAAAAGACAATTATTATTCATTGAAATAAGCCGTTGTTGACAGAGCCCTGTTGTACTGAGCACCGTGATTTTTAAACTTCAATTTAGGTTTTTAAAAAATTATTCTTAATGATAAAATAATAATTATAAAAAATAAAATAAATATGAATTATGACATTTATTTAGAATATACCACACAGTCAAAAACGTTCTTGCTAAAATTTGCTTTGCAGTCCAAATTTCATTTTTTTAATAAACATGATATATAAACTTATTTTTTCAAAATTATTATTAATGATAAAAATAATTATTCATTTTTTTTAAATAAATATTTTTTTTATAAAATGTATTTATAATATGTACAAATAACTCACAAATATTTCAAGGGAAATAGAATTTCTGTCGAAATTGAAGTAAGCCATTGTTGACGTAGCCGTGTTGGACTGAGCAGCCAGGACGGATGTATTTAAGAGACTGAAGGGGGTCGGTTATGTGGAAAAAGAGATGGTCGCCTGATTATTATGAATTAAATGGAGTGCTTGTGTTTTTCCAGGCTGGGATATTTCCTCACTGGATCTCGGGAGGGCAATGGAGCGAGCTCAAGTCCTGGACTGGTCGTTACAAGAGCAGCTACGACCATACATGGGCGCCATGAAACCCCGACCGTCCATCTACATCCCAGAATTCATTGCCGCCAACCAAGAGAGTCGAGCCGACAACGTGCTCACGGGGACCATAGCGGAGCAGGTGGTTTGTTTTTTGTGTCACTTGACCACTAGAGGGCACATGTGTTAGTTTGCCGTTGGTTTCCAACCTTCCCAGATGGCGCAGATCAGAGCTGACATCCGGGACTTCCGTCAGTCAAGTGGCGTGGACAAAGTCATCGTGCTGTGGACCGCCACCACCGAGCGCTTCTGCGACGTCGTGCCCGGGATCAACGACACGGCCGAAAACCTTCTCGCCGCCATCCAGGTGAGATAGCAAACAGACTAAAATGATTCAGACAAAAATGTGCTTTGCAGCCAAAATACCAGCTTTTTCTGAAGAACATGATTTGTAAACTTACATTTTGATTTTTTAAAATGATTATCAATCATAAAATCATAATTACAAAAATAAATATGATTCATTATTACATTTATTCAGGATATACAAAAACCTTCTTGCCAAACTAATAAACGGCAAGATTCAGACTACAATTTGCGTTGCAGTCAAAATATCACATTTTTCTAATAACGTGATTTTAAAATTTAAATTTAGATTTGTAAAAATGATTATTAATGATATTTATTTATTTATTTATATTTATAAATATTAATTATTACATTTCTTGAGAAGATACAAAAACCTTCTTGCCAAACAAATAGACGGCCACGTTACCTTCCATGACTGACAGCACGGTTTCTTGTCATCCATCAGGCGGGCTCAGAGGTGTCTCCCTCCACTCTGTTTGCAGTGGCCAGCATACTGGAGGGATGCGCCTACATCAACGGCTCCCCTCAGAACACCTTCGTGCCGGGGGCCGTGGACCTGGCCGTGCAGAGGGGCGTCTTCGTCGGCGGGGACGACTTCAAGTCCGGCCAGACGAAGATCAAGTCGGTGCTGGTGGACTTCCTGGTCAGCTCGGGCATCAAGGTGAGCAAAGGAGGCACCGACTCCAGTGATTTTGGGTAAAAAAAGTCCTGCAAATGCGCCTGTTGCTTACGTCAACTTAAACGGGTTGAGCCGAAGTAGCAATAAACAGCGACAGACGGGCAGGAAAATGTCGGCTTTTACGAGCAATTCCTCTCTCCCCTCCGCAGCCCACCTCCATCGTCAGCTACAATCACCTGGGAAACAACGACGGCAAGAATCTGTCCGCCCCGCAGCAGTTCCGCTCCAAAGAGATCACCAAGAGCAACGTGGTGGACGACATGGTGCAGTCCAACCACGTACTCTACCGACGCGGCGAGAAACCCGACCACTGTGTGAGCGACACACGGAGACGATGCACAGCAGCACAAAATGTATCACGGATGTCTGTGTGACCACACGTGTGTGTGTGTGTGTGTGTTGATACAGGTGGTGATTAAGTACATTCCTTACGTGGGAGACAGCAAGCGAGCCATGGATGAATACACCTCTGAAATCATGATGGGAGGCCTCAACACCATCGTACTGCACAACACCTGCGAGGTCGCTACTTCATATTATTATTAATCTTATTATTATTATTATTGTAATACCCTTGATGTGATGTCATGTTTTGGGCCCAATTTCCGACCTTCTGGATGACTTCCTGTTCCTGCCAACT